>NC_069505.1:524628566-524646066 GCF_027579735.1 Bombina bombina | reverse complement strand
GCAGGTTAGACAAACCTAAATGGACAAAAGAGAAGGCTCATTAAACAACAGTTCATATCCCTTTAACTCAAGTCAAAATTAAACTTTCATTATTCAGATAGAGCATGTAATATTAAACAACTTTCCAATTTACTTCCATTAAAAAAATGGTCTTAATATTTAAACTTTTTGAGTGACCAGCTACTACTGAGCATGTGCAAGAATTCACAGAATAAGCTATATGCCTTTGTGATTGGATAATGGCTGTCACATGGTACGTGTATGCATTTGTGAATAGCTGATGGCTATCACATGGTACAGGGGGAGTGGAAATAGACAACTTTTAAAATTGTCAGAAAAAAATAAATCTATTCATTTGAAGTTCAGACGAAGAGCTATTGCATTGTCTTGTTCTCTTGCATTTGTTGATTATGCAAATATACTGTGTTGACTGGTCCTTTAAAGGGAAATGAAACCCCAAATTTTTCTGTCATGATTCAGATAGAACATGCAATTTTAAGCAACTTTATAATTTACTCCTATTATCAAATTCTCTTGGTATCTTTATTTGAAAAAAAGGGAACGTAAGTTTTGAAGCCAGCCTATTTTTGGTTCAGCACCTTGGATAGCGTTTGCTGGTTGGTGGCTACATTTAGTCACCAATCAGCAAGCGCCACCCAGGTGCTGAGCCAAGAATGGGCCGGCTCCTAAGCGTTACATTCTTGCTTTTCAAATAAAGATACAGGGAGAACGAAGGAAATTTGATAATAGGAGTAAATCAGAAAGTTGCTGCTATATCTAAATCATGAAAGAAAAAAAAATTAAATGTCTCTCTAATTTCATCATTTTAATGCAATTAGACACGTGCATTCAATGATCCGTTTGCTAAATGAATACCAAATACAGCCGCCGGTAGCAGCATTCAGTCGTTTTCTACGCCACATTTTTCTGTGCAACAGTGAAACATACAAAGATTTGTACAAATCCAGATCTTTGTGTGATGCACTGTCACGTGGCTATAGTCAGGTGCATTTGGTGATCCGTTTGCTAAACAAATGCTATTATCCATCGCTGGGTTTGAATAAAAGGTACAGGATATTGCAGCAATCAGCTTTCAGATAAAGTGAATCTTATATGCCAAGTATACAGTAAAGAAAATAACGCCAACACTATCTTTTCACAACATTCTTTTATCCAGCTATCTATAAAACCCAGTTACAGGGGAGGGGCATTTCTATATATACTCTGTGACCCAATCAAGATTTTTTTTTTAAACTGACAGCACTTCCACTTCTTGGCTATTCTGTTTTAACTTACCAGGAACTGAAAGTTTTTCCTGCACATAAATATGACCCATTCTATTAACAAAATCGCAAAGAGACGGTTTGGTTCAACTCACTGAGGATAATAAAGGTTTTGCCATTATAAATATACAATGAAAATATCTTATAACCTACCCCCACCATGAACTTTATAGTGACAATATAAAGAACTGCTAAATACAGTAAAATAGAATAAATTAGTAAATACACAATAAAAAGATTATTTTCTGGCAAATTTTAAAGTTAATCCAAATGTCCCCTGTATCATGAGACAGTCATCAGCTAATCACAAAATGCATATATGTATATACTGTACACTTTTGCACATGGGCAGTAGGAGCTGAATACACACACATACATATACACACACACACACACAAACACACAGAACAACAGGCACTCGCCAGCAGATTCACAGTAAGAAGTCAGTTACATTTGGCACCAAAGGATCAAGCCCAGGACCACGACAAGGTCTCCCCCTTCCTGGGACCCTAAACCAGCACACACACAATGCATACTTCCAAACAAACCAACTGGGAACCTCACAGGGTGACACAGGCTTTTGTAACCTCCCCTATGTAAATGCAAAACACAGGAATGGACCGCACTCACAGACTGGACTGGGTACACATCCTAAGCCACAGAAAACTCCACAGCCCTGAACACTGACAGACAGCTGCAGTTCCCAGCAACCCAGGCAGTTAACCCCAGAGCAGCCTGGGTGACAGGCCCGCAGGGAAGTATTACAAACATTATCAACACAACACACAGAAAACCTGGCACTCGCCAGCAGATTCACAATAATGTTTAAAAGCAAAACTGGGGGAAGTCAGTTACATTAGGGACCAATCTGGTCCCTAAAAAACTACCTCTGTAGCTGAACCAAGGGAACCCATTTTCAGATTCACCTCTATTCGAGGAATGAAGAAAGACAACAAAATCTCAAACAGAGCTTGTATGCTAAAAAGATGGCGCCTGAACCCATATGACGTCCAGGAATGGCCCCACAGCAATTCCCTGAACCCTGCCAATACAGCCCCTCTGAGAACCATGGCAAGGTCAAAAGGAAGAGCCACAAACTGAAAATGTTTGACAGAAAAACAAACCTCAGGAACTCACAAATACGCGTCTCCCAGGACTATGGTCACTATGAACTGACCCTCATAATTTAAAAAGGAAAAAGGAAACCGCTGGTTTCCAATTGAAGAACGGTACCCAGAGACAACCTGTTGAGACACTCAAGGTCTACTATAAGGCGAAATTCCCTACTTTTCGGGAAACTCAAGAGGAATGATAAAATCCTAGACCCTGTTCTTTCCCTGTGCAGAATAGTTCCAGTTCCTGTAAGAAGAAGTCCCAAAAGAACTACAAAAAAACAAAAATTTATGCTTACCTGATAAATTTATTTCTCTTGTGGGTGTATCCAGTCCACGGGTTCATCCATTACTTGTGGGATATTCTCCTTCCCAACAGGAAGCTGCAAGAGGACACCCACAGCAGAGCTGTCTATAGAGCTCCTCCCCTAACTGCCACCCCCAGTCCATTCGACCGAAGACAAGCAAGAAAAAAGGAGAAACTATAGGGTGCAGTGGTGACAGTAGTTTAAAAAAAAAACACCTGCCTTAAAATGACAGGGCGGGCCGTGGACTGGATACACCACAAGAGAAATAAATTTATCAGGGTAAGCATAAATTTTGTTTTCTCTTGTAAAGGTGTATCCAGTCCACGGGTTCATCCATTTACTTGTGGATACCAATACCAAAGCTTTAGGACACGGATGAAGGGAGGGACAAGGCAGGAACTTAAACGGAAGACCTTTCCTCCAAAAATAGCCTCCGAGGAAGCAAAAGTATCAAATTTGTAGAATTTAGAAAAAACATAATTTATGCTTACCTGATAAATTCCTTTCTCCTGTAGTGTGGTCAGTCCACGGGTCATCATTACTTCTGGGATATTAACTCCTCCCCAACAGGAAGTGCAAGAGGATCACCCAAGCAGAGCTGCTATATAGCTCCTCCCCTCTACGTCACACCCAGTCCATTCGACCAAGAACCAAACGAGAAAGGAGAAACTATAGGGGGTGCAGTGGTGACTGGAGTATAATTTAAAAATTTAGACCTGCCATAAAAAACAGGGCGGGCCGTGGACTGACCACACTACAGGAGAAAGGAATTTATCAGTAAGCATAAATTATGTTTTCTCCTGTTAAGTGTGGTCAGTCCACGGGTCATCATTACTTCTGGGATACCAATACCAAAGCTAAAGTACACGGATGACGGGAGGGACAGGCAGGATCTTTATACGGAAGGAACCACTGCCTGAAGTACCTTTCTCCCAAAAACAGCCTCCGAAAGATGCAAAAGTGTCAAATTTGTAAAATTTGTAAAAAGTATGAAGTGAGACCAAGTTGCAGCCTTGCAAATCTGTTCAACAGAGGCCTCATTTTTAAAGGCCCAAGTGGAAGCCACAGCTCTAGTGGAATGAGCTGTAATTCTTTCAGGAGGCTGCTGTCCAGCAGTCTCATAGGCTAAACGTATTATGCTACGAAGCCAAAAAGAGAGAGAGGTAGCAGAAGCTTTTGACCTCTCCTCTGTCCAGAATAAACGACAAACAGGGAAGAAGTTGGCGAAAATCTTTAGTTGCCTGTAAATAAAATTTCAGGGCACGGACTACGTCTAGATTGTGCAGAAGTCGTTCCTTCTGTGAAGAAGGATTCGGACAACAATGATGGCACAACAATCTCTTGATTGATATTCTTGTTAGTGACAACCTTAGGTAAGAACCCAGGTTTAGTACGCAGAACAACCTTATCTGAATGAAAAATCAGATACGGAGAATCACAATGTAAGGCTGATAACTCAGAGACTCTACGAGCCGAGGAAATAGCCATTAAAAACAGAACTTTCCAAGATAACAGCTTGATATCAATGGAATGAAGGGGTTCAAACGGAACACCCTGTAAAACGTTTAAGAACTAAATTTAAGCTCCACGTGGAGCAACAGTTTTAAACACAGGCTTAATCCTGGCCAAAGCCTGGCAAAAAGCCTGAACGTCTGGAACTTCTGACAGACGCTTGTGTAAAAGAATGGACAGAGCTGAGATCTGTCCCTTTAAGGAACTAGCAGATAAACCCTTTCTAAACCTTCTTGTAGAAAAGACAATATCCTAGGAATCCTAACTTTACTCCATGAGTAACTCTTGGATTCGCACCAATGTAAGTATTTACGCCATATTTTATGGTAAATCTTTCTGGTAACAGGCTTCCTAGCCTGTATTAAGGTATCAATAACTGACTCCGAAAAAAACCACGCTTTGATAAAATCAAGCGTTCAATTTCCAAGCAGTCAGCTTTCAGAGGAATTTGATTTGATGTTTGAAAGGACCCTGAATTAGAAGGTCCTGTCTCAGAGGCAGAGACCAAGGTGGACAGGATGACATGTCCACTAGATCGGCATACCAGGTCCTGCGTGGCCCACGCAGGCGCTATTTAGAATCACCGATGCTCTCTCCTGTTTGATCCTGGCAATCAATCGACGAAGCATCGGGAAGGGGTGGAAACACATAGGCCATCCCGAAGGTCCAAGGGTGCTGTCAAAGCATCTACCAGGACCGCTCCCGGGTCCCTGGACCTGGACCCGTAACAAGGAAGCTTGGCGTTCTGGCGAGACGCCATGAGATCTATCTCTGGTTTGCCCCAAAGTCGAAGTATTTGGGCAAAAGACCTCCGGATGAAGTTCCCACTCCCCCGGATGAAAAGTCCTGACGACTTAGGAAATCCGCCTCCCAGTTCTCCACTCCAGGAATGTGGATCGCTGACAGGTGGCAAGAGTGAGACTCTGCCCAGCGAGCAATTAGTACATAAATTGCTATTGGGCTCCACCTTGGCTTTTGCACATATAGCACAGAGATATCCTCTGAGTCAGACATGTTTAACAAACTAGCAATTAAACTAGCAAGCTTGGAAATACTTTTCACTCAAATTACAAGTAATATGAAAAACGCACTGTGCCTTAAGAAGCACAGAAAAAAATTATGACAGTTTAATAATAAGAAACCGGAAAAATTATAACAATCAGATTTTTCCCAGTAAAAGCATAAATTTAGCAAAGGATTGCCCCCATTAGTAATGGATAACTAACCCTTAATAGCAGAGAAACAAATGTAGAATATATAAACGTTTTTATCACAGTCAAAGCACAATCTCACAGGTCTGCTGTGAGTGATTACCTCCCTCAAAATAACTTTTGAAGACCCTTGAGCTCTGTAGAGACGATCCGGATCATGCAGGAAGAGAAAAAGACTTTTGACTGAATTTCTGATGCGTAGCAAAAGCGCCAAAATAGGCCCCCCCTCACCCACAGCAGTGAGGGAAGCTAAAGTAAACTGTCTCAAATTAAAATAACGACAGCCAAGTGGAAAAACAGTGCCCAAAAACAATTTTTCACCCAGTACCTCAGATATTTAAACAATTTTAGCATGCCAGCAAAACGTTTAAAATTAAATATCATGAAATGTCATTAAACAGCCTGTTGCTAGACGATTCCCACTGCAAGTAAGGCTAAAGATTATATGCATATAGGTATTACCCAGAGAAGTGCCATTCCCCAGAATACTGAAGTGTACACATATATACATAAACAGCCTGATACCAGTTACTACTACTGCATTTAAGGCTGAACTTACATTATATTGGTATTGGCAGTATTTTCTCAGTCAATTCCATTCCTCAGAAAATAATATACTGCAACATACCTCTTTGCAGGTGAACCTGCCCGCTGTCCCCTGATCTGAAGTTTACCTCACTCCTCAGAATGGGCCGAGAACAGCAAAATGAATTTTAGCTACGCCGGCTAAAATCATCCAAAAACTCAGGTAGATTCTTCTTCAAATTCTACCTGAGAAGGAACAACACACTCCGGTGCTGTTTTAAAATAACAAACTTTCTATTACACACAACTAATAGATAGGAACACATCCTATCTATTAGTTGGGTGCAAGAGAATGACTGGGTGTGACGTAGAGGGAGGAGCTATATAGCAGCTCTGCTTGGGTGATCCTCTTGCACTTCCTGTTGGGGAGGAGTTAATATCCCAGAAGTAATGATGACCCGTGGACTGACCACACTTAACAGGAGAAAGTATTGAAGCGAAGACCAAGTCGCCGCCTTACAAATCTGTTCAACAGAGGCCTCATTTTAAAAAGCCCAGGTGGAGCCACCACTCTAGTGGAATGAGCTGTAATTCTTTCAGGAGGCTGCTGGCCAGCAGTCTCATAAGTTAAGCGGATTAAGCTTCTCAGCCAAAAAGAAAGAGAAGTTGCCGAAGCCTTTGGCCTCTACTCTGTCCAGAGTAGACAACAAACAAAGCAGATGTCTGACGAAAATCCTTCGTAGCTTGTGAATAAAACTTTAAAGCACGAACTACATCAAGAATGTGTAATAGACGTTCCTTCTTAGAGGAAGGATTAGGACATACTGAAGGAACAACGATCTCCTGATTGATATTCTTATTGATACCACCTTAGGAAGAAACCCAGGTTTGGTACGGTAAAACTACCTTATCTGCATGGAAAATTAGATAAGGGGAATCAGACTGTAAAAGCAGATAACTCCGAAACTCTTCGAGCCGAGGAGATAGCTACTAAAACAGAACTTTCCAAGATAAAAGTTTAATATCTATGGAATTCAAAGGTTCCAAGAACGGAACCCCTTGAAGAACTTTAAGAACTAAATTTAAACTCCATGGCGGAGCAACAGGTTTAAACACAGGCTTGATTCTAACCAAAGCCTGACAAAACGCCTGAACGTCTGGAACCTCAGCCAGACGTTTGTGCAAAAGAATAGACAGAGCAGAAATCTGTCCCTTTAAGGAACTAGTTGACAATCCCTTCTCCAATCCCTCTTGGAGAAAGGATAATATCCTAGGAATCCTGACTTTGCTCCATGAGTAACCCTTGGATTCACACCAATGAAGATATTTACACCATATCTTATGATAGATTTTTCCTGGAGACAGGCTTTCGAGCCTGAATTAAGGTATCAATGACCGACTCGGAAACGACACGCTTTGATAGAATCAAGCGTTCAATCTCCCAAGCAGTCAGACCCAGAGAAATTAGATTTGGATGTGTTGAAGGGACCTTGAAGTAGAAGGTCCTGCCTTAGCGGCAGAGTCCATGGTGGAAAGGATGACATGTCCACCAGATCTGCATACCAAGTCCTGCGTGGCCACGCAGGAGCTATCAAGATCACCGTAGCTCTCTCCTGCTTGATCTTGGCAATCAGACGAGGGAGCAGAGGAAACGGTGGAAACACATAAACCAGGATGAAGGACCAGGGCGCTGCTAGAGCATCTATCAGCGCTGCCTTGGGATCCCTGGACCCGTAATGAGGAAGCTTGGCGTTCTGACGAGACGCCATGAGATCCAGTTCTGGTTTGCCCATAGATTAATCAGCTGGCAAATACCTCCGGATGGAGCTCCCACTCCCCCGGATGAAAAGTCTGCCGACTTAGAAAATCGCCTTCCAGTTCTCTACTCCTGGGATATGGATAGCTGAGAGATGGCAAGAGTGAACCTCTGCCCATAGAATTATCTTCCATACCTCCAACATTGCCAGGGGCTCCTTTGTTCCCCCCTGATGGTTGATATAGGCTACAGTCGTGATGTTGTCCGACTGAAATCTGATGAACCTGACCGCAGCTAGCTGAGGCCA
Organism: Bombina bombina; assembly: GCF_027579735.1. Lineage (NCBI taxonomy): Eukaryota > Metazoa > Chordata > Amphibia > Anura > Bombinatoridae > Bombina > Bombina bombina. The sequence continues at coordinate 524,638,052 of NC_069505.1, read as the reverse complement.
AGCCTGAAGAGCATTGAATATCGCTCTTAGTTCCAGAATGTTTTATCGGAAGGAGGGCCTCCGCCTGAGTCCACGAACCCTGAGCCTTCAGGAGTTCCAGACTGTACCCCAGCCCAGAAGGCTGGCATCTGTCGTTACTATAGTCCATTCTGGCCTGCGGAAACTCATTCCTCTGACAGATGGACCCGAGATAGCCACCAGAGAAGAGAATCCCTGGTCTCTTGATCCAGATTTAGGTAGAGGGGACAAATCTGTGTAATGCCCATTCCACTGATTGAGCATGCAAAGTTGCAGTGGTCTGAGATGTAGGCAGGCAAAACGGAACTATGTCCATTGCCGCTATCATTAAGCCGATTACTTTCATACACTGAGCCACTGACGGACGAGGAGTGGAATAAAGAGCACGGCAGGAAATTAGAAGCTTTGACAACCTGACCTCTGTCAGAAAAATTTTCATTTCTACTGAATCTATCAGAGTTTCTAGGAAGGAAACTCTTGTGAGAGGGGAGAGAGAACTCTTTCCTTCGTTCACCTTCCACCCGTGAGACCTCAGGAATGCCAGAACAATGTCCGTATGGACCTGGCAATTTGAAAAGTCGACGCTGAATCAGAATGTCGTCTAGGTAAGGGGCCACTGCTATGCCCCGCGGCCTTAGAACAGCCAGAAGGGACCCTAGAACCTTCGTAAAGATTCTTGGTGCCGTGGCTAACCCGAAGGAAGAGCCACAAACTGGTAATGCCCGTCTAGGAAGGCGAACCTGAGAAACTGATGATCTCTGTGTATCGGAATGTGTAGAATAAGCATCCTTTAAGTCCACGGTAGTCATATATTGACCCTCCTAGATCATAGGTAGGATGGTTCGAATAGTCTCCATCTTGAAGGATGGGACCCTGAGAAATTTGTTTAGGATCTTTAGATCCAAGATTGGTCTGAAAGTTCCCTCTTTTTTGGGAACTATAAACAGATTTGAATTAGATGCCCCGTGCCCCTGTTCCTCCTTTGGAACTGGGTGGATCACTCCCATAACCAGTAGGTCTTGAACGCACACGTAAGAATGCATCTCTCTTACCCTGGTTTGCAGATAATTGTGAGAGATGAAATTCCCCCCTTTGGAGATGAAGGCTTTGAAATCCAGAAGATATCCCTGGACACAATCTCCAGAGCCCAGGGATCCTGGACGTCTCTTGCCCAAGCCTGGGCGAAGAGAGAAAGTCTGCCCCCCCACTAGATACCGGGTCCCGGATCGGGGGGCTACTCCTTCATGCTGTCTTAGACGGCAGCAGCAGCAGGTTTTTTTGGCCTGCTTCCTCTTGTTCCAAGCCTGGTTAGGTCTCCAGACTGACTTGGACCTGGCAAAATTTCCCTCTTGTTTTGCAGTAGAGGAAGTTGAAGCTGTGCCACTCTTGAAGTTTCGAAAGGAACGAAATTAGTCTGTTTGGTCCTTAATTTGTTGGACCTATCCTGGGGAAGGGCGTGGCCTTTTCCTCCAGTAATATCAGAAATGATCTCCTTCAGTGCAGGCCCGAATAGGGTCTGCCCTTTGAAGGGCATGTTGAAAAGTTTAGACTTTGAAGTAACGTCAGCTGACCAGGATTTAAGCCATAGCACCCTACGCGCCTGAATGGCAAAACCTGAATTCTTAGCCGTTAGCTTGGTTAAATGAAAAACGGCGTCAGAAATAAAAGAATTGGCTAACTTAAGAGCTTTAAGCCTTTAAGTCATCCAGCAACAAGCAGAGGTGTTCGAGCTTAAATTTAAACGCTGTCATTTCAGAGTCAGACTGAAGTAACGCCTAGACCTGAATCAGAAATGTCACCCACAGATAGAAGCTCTCCTGCTTCGGCTTCTGACATTGTGAGGGTATATATCAGACATAGCTACTAAAGCGTCAGAGAGCTCTGTATTTGTTCTAACCCCAGAGCTGTCTTGCTTTCCTTGTAACCCTGGCAGTTTGGACAATACCCTCTGTGAGGGGTATGATTCATAACTGCCGCCATGTCTTGTAAGGTAAACGCACTCGACGTGCTAGATGTACTTGGCGTCACTTGAGCGGGACTTATAGGTTCTGCCACGTGGGGAGAGCTAGATGCATAACCTCCCTTTTGTCAGTCTGAGGAAACCTCTGGTGATAATCTTTAAAAGCCATAATATGTTCTTTATAACTTATAGAAAGGTCAGAGCATTTGGTACACATTCTAAGAGGGGGTTCCACCAATGGCTTCTAAACATAATGAACAAGGAGTTTCCTCTATGTCAGACATGTTTAACAGACTAGTAATGAGACCAGCAAGCTTGAAAAACACTTTAATAAATGTGAAAAAAAGCAATTATATAAAAAATGTACTGTGCCTTTAAGAGAAAAAAACTACCACATAAACCTGCAAAACAGAGATTAAAAAGAAGTAAACCTCTATGAAATTTTTACAGTGTGTATAAGGGACTAAAGCAGCATTGCTGCACCCACTTGCACATGGATGATTAACCCTTAGGCCCAAAAACGGATTAGAAAAACATTAAAACCGTTAACAAAAACAGTCAAACACACAGCCACAGCTCTGCTGTGGCTCCTACCTGCCCTTAAACACAAAACCCCCTACAGTGGTCCTAGATGCCCAGAGGACTCCTTCAGGGAAGCTGGATGTCCTCAGTCTGAAAATCAACTGCGCATTAAGAGCGCGAAAATAGGCCCCCTCCCACCATGCATTCAATGTCAGAGGACCTTAAAAAAGTACTCCTAGGAGTAATCTAACTAGCCATGTGGAAAACTAGGCCCAAATAAAGATTTATCACCCTCGGAGAAAAAACCGTTTTTCTTTAAACTATGCAAACTTTTTACAATAAGTAATTACGAGTATTAACATGAATATTACCCTTTTTTGCAAGCATGATCCCAGTCGTTTTTAAATCACTGTATCAGGCTTACCTCAAACATACCAGGCACTGTCAGCATTTTCTAGACCTTATCTCTCTAGAAAAAAATATACTGAACATAACCTCAAAGCAGGCAATCTGCAGACCCTCCCCCCAACTGAGTTTTTCTTTCCATTACTCTACAGTTATGTGTGAGAACAGCAATGGACCTTAGTTACAAACCGCTAAGATCATCAAACCCTCCAGGCAGAATCTTCTTCCAATTTCTGCTCTGAGAGTTAAAACAGTACAACGCCAGTACCGTTTAAAAAATAAACAAACTCTTGATTGAAGGTAAAAACTACACTAAGTCACCACATATCTCGATACTTCCTTTCTTGTCGAGAGCTGCAAGAGATGACTGGGGGTGGCAGTTCAGGGGAGGAAGCTATATAGACAGCTCTGCTGTGGGTGTCCTCTTGCAGCTTCCTGTTGGGAAGGAGAATATCCCCACAAAGTAATGGATGAAACCCGTGGACTGGATACACCTTTACAAGAGAAATACCTTACAGTTATCTGACCTGCAGATAAAAATGAGAGGAGGAACCTGCCTCAAGCAGGAAAGGAATAACTACTATGTCCACAGACTATCTGGGACATCTCGCATCCATGCCGGAAGACAAACAGAAATAATCAACCCCCCTCTCGGACTAATCCCAGACCCGTGGCAAAACTCCTTTATCAGAACTATTTCTGCAGATCAGGACCAAACAAGGCCTTACCCATACGGATGCATTAGAAAACGTGGACTCAGAGGGAAAATCCACTATCCAAAACGCCCCGCGGGCTAGTAAAGCGAAGCCAGATATCTTGGCTCCCGGCTGAAAATACTTGGTAGCATCAGAAATAAAGAAGTGGCTAGCTTAAGATCATCAATTCTGTACTGGATCTGCTCCAAAGGAGTCTACCAAGCTGGCATCCGAAAAGGCCTTGTACCAATACTATGTCGCACTCGACACAGTGACCATACAAACTTCTATGCAAGTATCCATTGATCCTGAAAAGAACAGCTATCCTCTCTAGGAATCGTAGCTACTAGCCAGAGTAGAAATGCCCTACTACTTTAGGCACCGTGCACCCTAAAAGGAGACAGCGACAGGAAACATCCTTTCAAAAACAGGAGATGGGGAAAAAGTTATCCCTGATTTTTCCCATTCCTGTGAAAATCTCCCTAGCACGAACGGCAAAAACTTCCCTAGAAGAATCCCAGAATTTACAACATTTTCCTAGATTCTAAAGGTTGACAACGACATATGTATCGGAGTCGCCCCAAATTAGTCCAAAACCTTCTAACCATACCGAAGGTGTTCAGCTTAAATCTGAAGGATACTATTTCAGCATCAGATGGAGGAATTATACTGTCCCGACTGATATATCACCCATCAGAAGCTACTAGCATGCTGATGAAGGGTAGGTATATACTGTTCCAATAAAAGATACTGTTATTCTATTTGAAAGCCCTGAGAGTGCATTTGTTTGAGTGGCCCCACACACACATACTACACATTATTATATGTACATTTTATATATAAATAATTTGCTAAAAATGTAAAATTCCCCAATTATCATTTAAAAGGGACAGTAAAGTCAAAATTAAAACTTTCACGATTCAGATAGCGCATGCAATTTTAAAACAACTTTCCATTATACTTCTATAAAATTAGGTAGGCTCAAAAGGAGCTCAGGGGGTGCGCACGTGTCTTGATACTCTATGGCAGCAGTGTTTTGCAACATTATTTGTACCTTTGTGATAGAGTACCCAAGACACTGTGCTACGAACATTGTGAGCTCGAGTGTACCTATTTTACTCCTTCAACAAAAACATACCAATAGAACAAAGCAAATAGGAGAACAGAAGTAAATTGGAAAATTGTTTAAATTGCCTGCTCTATCTGAATCATGAAAGTTTAATTTGGACTTTACTGTCACTTTAAATAAATTTGCCAAACATATGCAATTATTTCATGCTTTGGATATTAGAAAGTATTATACTGCCCCAAACAACTAAATTATAATGCACTACCTGGCAAAATGTGTTTTGTTGTTGAAAAAAGGGGTATTTAGAGTCACTGAAAGATGTGCAGCTGTCTGTGAGTGCCCAGGGCTGCGAGTTTTGCAGTAACATGGGATGGATCCCAGACCTGTTTGTATGCGTCTAGGGAAATTAGAAAGGGCCTGTGTCACCCTTGTTTGCATCACAATCGGTTTATTTAAAGGCTGCATTGTGTGGCTTTAGGTTGACCTATCACAGTTTGCGACCAAATTGCTGTAACTAACTCTTGCATATTGCTTTTAATCTAGCGTGCGCTTGCTAGAGAGTGACCAGACTTTCTATGTGTTGTGTTAATTTTGTTTTGTAATTTTACCTATGGGCTTGGTTTGGGGGTAACTGCCTGAGTTACTGAAAGCTGTGCAGCTGTCTGAGTGCTGGTAAGCACCTAGGGCTGTGAGTTTTGCAGGGTCATAGGATGTGTACTGGTCCAGTTTGAGAGTTAGTCCCATTTCCGTGTTTAAATAAGTGTGTGTGTCATACACACATCATATATATATATATATAAAAAAAAAAAACACCAAAGGGGACTGCACTCTCAGACTGGACTGGGTACACATCTCATAACCCTGCAACATGCTCAGCCCTGGGTGCTATAGCACTCTCAGGAACTTAAGCTGTCCCCTGAGTCACAGACAGTTAACCCCAGACAAGTCTGGGTGCAAGGCACATAGGGAAAATTACAAAATAAAATACAGAGAGAAAGTACAGCACTCGCTTACGAGCTCTCAGCTAAGATTAAAAGCAAAAATGGAAGAGTTAGTTACTGCATCTGGCCAAATGGGACAAGCCCAGGTACCACGTCAAGGTCTCTTCCAAAACCTGGGTCCCTAATACAGCCACAATATGCAAGCTCTCAATCCAGACAAACTGGGAACAAGACTTATGTAATCACCCTAGACATATACAAAACACGGAAGGGGACTGCACTCTCAGACTGGACTGGGTACACATCCCATGACCCTGCAACATGCTCAGCCCTGGGTTCTATAGCACTCTCAGGAAGCTGTGCTGTATCCAGGGACACATGATAGATAAATATATATATACATACACTCACACACACATAATGTTTTATTATTATTAAACACACACACATATATATATACACATATATATATATATATATATACATATACACACACACACATACATATACACACATTATGTTTTATTATTATTATTAAAAATATACACTATATATATATATATATATATATATATATATATATATATTTTACACACATACATATATACATACACACACACAAAATGTTTTATTATTAATAGTAATGTCTGCTTTTGGGTTGTGAAATATATGTATATCACAACCCAAAAGCTTTACCGAAACTGTGACCTTACATTCAGACACCATCCAGAGATTACAGTTATTGTTCCCAAGTGACTCCTGGACAGTGTCACACACAATTGAGTTGTCAAAATCAGAATCCAAAAAAAAAAGGGGGGGGTGTTATTATAAATATAATAATATATAATTTATCTCTCAAATCTGCTTCCTGTTATTCTGAGTTTCCTCCTAGAAACAAAAGCCTGGCAGAGGCCGATGAAACCGAATGGCACTTTAGAAAAGCATAAAATCTAGTTTTTATTCACTGCTCCAGGAAATAAGGGGTTTCCTCTTCTGCTCAGAATGGTTTATGAAGCTATTGTTTTTAATATTGTTTCCGTTCAGAAGAAAATATAAAAACTACCAAAGATTATATAATAATGTTTACAAAAGATGCTGATTTTTATAAGATTTCCCCTTAATCAATGCTATGGATATAAAACATTGTTGCAATACAAATTTTACTGGATTTTGATAATTAAATTGTTCTCAGTACAGAAAATTTTATAAAAACACACAAGTGAATAGATTAAAGGGATACTAACCCATTTTTTTCTTCATGATTCAGATAGATCATGCAATTTTAAGCAACTTTCTAATTTACTCCTATTATCAATTTTTCTTGGTTCTTTAAGGTATCTTTATTTGAAAAAGCAGGGATTAACGCTAAGGAGACGGCCCGTTTTTGGTTCAGAACCCTGGATAGCGCATGCTGATTGGTGGCTACATTTAGCCACCAATCAGCAAGCAGTACCCAAGAGCTGAACAAAGCATACCAAGGAAATAGGATAATAGAATTAAACTGGAAAGTTGTTTAAAGGGACAAGTCAACGCCAGAATATTTATTGTTTTAAAAATAATAGATAATCCCTTTATTACCCATTCCCCAGTTTTGCATAACCAACAGTTATACTAATACACTTTTTACCTCTGTGATTACCTTGTATCTAAGCCTCTGCTGACTGACCCCTATCTCAGTTCTTTTGATAGACTTGCATTTAGTCTATCAGTGCTGACTCCTAAGTATCTCCACGTGTCTGAGCACAATGTTATATATATGGCACACATGAACTAACGCCCTTTAGTGGTGAAAAACTGTCAAAATTCATTTAGATAAGAGGCGGCCTTCAAGGTTTAAGAAATTAGCATATGAACCTCCTAGGTTTAGCTTTCAACTAAGAATACCAAAAGAACAAAGGAAAATTGGTGATAAAAGTAAATTGGAAAGTTGTTTAAAATGACATGCCCTGTCTGAATCATGAAAGTTTCATTTCGACAGTCCCTTTAAAATTGTATGTTCGATCATGAAAGGAAAAAAAAATGGTGTTTCATAGCCCTTTAATGTGTTGTATGCAAGCAACAGTGCAATAATTAAATCCTCTAACTATTCATTCAAGCTGTACAAAAGGGGTAAAAGGGACAGTCAAGTTAAAATTAAAACTTTCGTGATTCAGTTAGGACATGCAATTTTAAGCATCTTTTCAATTTACTGTTATCATCAAATTTGCTTTGTTCTTTGGGTATTCTTTGTTGAAAGCTAAACCTAGGTAGCCTCATTTCCTAATTTCTAAGCCCTTGAAGGCCGCTTCTTATCTCAGTGCATTTTTACAGTTTGTCCCAGCTATATAGTGCTAGTTCATGTAGATAACATTGTGGTCACGCAGGTTCAGTTACTTATGAGTCAGCACTGATTGGCTAAAATGCAAGTCTGTCAAAAGAACTGTAAAAAAGGAGGCTGTCTGCAGAGACTAAGATACAAGGTAATAACAGAGGTAAAAAGTGTATTAATATAACTGTGTTGGTTATGCCAAACTGGGGAATGGGTAATAAAGGGATTATCTATCTTTTCAAATAATACAAATTATAGAGTAGACTGTCCCATAAGCTTCAGAATACCCACCCAGTTCTCGGCATCACACAAAGGATAAAACGACTAATCATCTTCTCACTCCAGCCTGTTAATATAGAGTAGACATCTTCAAACTGGCTGAGCATCATGGGAAATGTAGTTCCAAAACCTCTGGAGGGCAAAGTTTGAGAATGTCTGATATAGAGCGATATCTTCTAAATATCAAGAAATAAATATACACACAACACTGAAATGCTAAAATCTACACAGGCGTAGGAAGATAGTAAAGGTCTATGTTCACCACAAAATTCCACTTCAGGTTCACACTTTAATTTTTTTCTATATTTAAATTTTTTTTTTTAATTTTATTATAATATTTTTTCATGTTTTTATAGTTGTTTTTTGCATTTTTCATCTTTTTTATTATTATATATATATATTATATTTTTTTTCATAATTTTTTTCTGCATTTATATTTTTACTAAATTAGATAGATTTTTGACCAACTTTCTAATTTACTCCCTATTATCAATTTTTCTTGGTCTCTTTATTTGAAAAAGGCTGGAATGTAAAACTTGGGAGCCTGACCATTTTTGGTTCATGAACCTGGTAGCGCTTGCCTGATTGGTGGCTACATTTATACACCAATCAGCAAGTGCTATTCAGGTGCTAAATCAAAACTTAAAAACTGGGCCGGCTCCCTAAAATTTACATTTTTGCTTTTTCAAAATAGACACCAAGAGAACAAAGAAAAATGAATAGGAGTAAATTAGAAAGTTGCTTAAAATGCCCTGCTCTCTCTGAATCATGAAACTTTAATTTATTATTATTTTTAAGTAATTTTTTGAGATTTTCAAACAATACAATGGAGGGCAATACAGAATTTGCTCAATAGTCATGGGGTGCATAAGTGCCAAAACGTACTCCAATTATAGTTACATACAGGTATAAGCGCACTTCCCATATGGGACTCAATAGGGCACTTTTCGACCTGACCAAGCACTTGACAAATAGGAGGAGGAAGAATGAAATATCTCCTCTTAGGAGTTAGTAGGCCGCTTTTGGGCCTAGCCTATTTTAACTCAAAGTGGGAAAGAAAATCATTTAACACAACACCTTCAGAGGAGGGCCACAAAGCCAATAAGGGGAATAGAGAATTTAGGCCTATGAGGAGAGGCTAGCCAAACTGGGTCTGTTTTCTCTAGAAAAAAGGTGCTTGAGAAGTGACATGATTACTTTATATAAATAATTCAAGGCCCATATACAGAGATGGCAGAAGCTCTGTTTATTCCCAGGAAAGTTGTTTGTCACAATTTAAGGTTGGAGGA
>NC_069505.1:524450675-524628466 GCF_027579735.1 Bombina bombina | reverse complement strand
GAGAGAAAGAGAAAGAGAAAGAGAAAGAGAAAGAGAGAGAGAGAAAGAGAGAGAAGAGAGAAAGAGAAAGAGAAAGAGAAAGAGAGAAAGAGAGAAGAGAGAGAGAAAGAGAGAAAGAGAAAGAAAGAGAAAAAGAGAGAAAGAGAAAGAGAAAGAGAGAAAGAGAGAAAGAGAGAAAGAGAGAAAGAGAGAAAGAGAGAAAGAGAGAAAGAGAGAAAGAGAGAAAGAGAGAAAGAGAGAAAGAGAGAAAGAGAGGGAAGAGAGAAAGAGAGAAAGAGAGAAAGAGAGAAAGAGAGAAAGAGAGAAAGAGAGAAAGAGAGAAAGAGAGAAAGAGAGAAAGAGAGAAAGAGAGAAAGAGAGAAAGAGAGAAGAGAGAAAGAGAGAAAGAGAGAAAGAGAGAAAGAGAGAAAGAGAGAAAGAGAGAAAGAGAGAAAGAGAGAAAGAGAGAAAGAGAGAAAGAGAGAAAGAGAGAAAGAGAGAAAGAGAGAAAGAGAGAAAGAGAGAAAGAGAGAAAGAGAGAAAGAGAGAAAGAGAGAAAGAGAGAAAGAGAGAAGAGAGAAAGGAGAAAGAGAGAAAGAGAGAAAGAGAGAAAGAGAGAAAGAGAGAAAGAGAGAAAGAGAGAAAGAGAGAAAGAGAGAAAGAGAGAGAAAGAGAAAGAGAAAGAGAAAGAGAAAGAGAAAGAGAAAGAGAAAGAGAAAGAGAAAGAGAAAGAGAAAGAGAGAGAGAGAGAGAGAGAGAGAGAGAGAGAGAGAGAGAGAGAGAGAGAGAGAGAGAAAATACATATACATGCTTCTTTATATCATATATGTCCGTAAACCAAAAGACCAATACCTGGAAAGAACAATGGAAAATCAACATTTTATTACCTTATCTCTTCTATAACCCATTGAGAGTATAATTTCTTCTACTGGCTGTGTTTACACAGCTTGTCCTTGATGCCAAAAAATTTCTGGATGGGTGGGGATACCACAGGCTAAATAAACTATTCCAAATGCCAATATAAGGGTAAAGGAGCTACTTGTAAACAATTTAATACACTCCAGCAGGTAAAGTAGATCATTGGGAACAAATTAAAGAAGAGAACATTTTTGAGTCCCTTTAAATCTAATTTTGACTTTAATGTCCCTTTAACATTGGATGGGTTTAATCTGTTCTCTGTGCTTTGAAATGATAAAAGGGGACAGCGCGATTTTTTTTAACTGCAAACTTATTTGTTTTTCCTTTGTTGTCTCTAAGTATTGGTTTCACTGTGTATACAGTAACTGAGAAGATGAGGCTTGTGTGTAAATATAAAGATAAGCTAATGAAGTCTGGTCCCCCTGCAAGCTTCTCCCATTTGATGGGGTTCTGGTTTCCGTTTTCAGAAACATCTATTTGATATACAAAAATAAACATAAAGGAATGATTTCCCTTAAAGTGAAGGTCCATTTTGATAAATTAGTGCCCGGTTTTTAATAAATCTATTAAAAATAAGGGAACTTTAATTCATCAAAATTGACATTTCACTGTTTTCTTCAAAAACTTACCTTTTAATCTTGAATGCCGCTCAAGCGATTCCCCCGGCCGTCGGAAGCCTCTGCAGACGTCAGAAATGACGAATCAGGCTTCCTCCAATCACAGCCCCCCCCCGGGGGAATCTTGGCGTGATGCAACGCTGTGATTGGAGGAAGCCGGATTCGTCATTTTGGACCCGTGAAGACGGCTTGCGACGGGCGGAGGAAGTGCTGGAGCGGCTGCTAAGATTAAAAGATACGTTTTTAAAGAAAACAGTGAAATGTCAATTTTGATGAATTAAAGTACCCTTGTTTTTAATAGGATTATTAAAAACCGGGCACTAATTCATCAAAATGGACCTTCACGTCCGAAGCTGGTATAACATGTTAATGTAAACACACTATGGGAAAAACAAAATTTACAGTATACGCTCCCTTTAAAGGGACAGTCTACCCTAAAATTGTGGTTTAAAAAAGATAGACAATGCCCTTACTACCCATTCCCCAGCTTTGGAAAACCAACATTGTTAGTTTAATATACTTTATAACCTTTAAACCTCTAAATGTCTGCCTGTTTCAAAGACTCTATTTACAGCCTCTTAATCACATGCTTTTGTATTTGATGTTCACGCCCAGGGACCACAACACAGAACTAAAATGCAAGTCAATAGATAATAAAATGTCATGTGATCAGGGGGCTGTCAGAAGAGGATTAGATACAAGGTAATCACAGAGGTAAAAAAGTATATTACTATAACAGTGTTGGTTGTGCAAGACTGGGGAATGGGTAATAAGGGGATTATGTATCTTTTAAAACAAAAATTCTATTGTAGACTGTCCCTTTAAATGGATATAAAAGTGCAAAAATGGTTTGTGTTCTGTGCGTGAAACACTGCAATACTAAAATGTTTGAATTAAGTGTTTGACTTCTCCGAGTCCAAACTGAGGCCTAGCTGAACACATCTGGTGAGCCACTGACAAGAGGCACATATATGTGCTGAAATGACAGTAAAATATTAGTCAATGACACTGGTAGTAGGTGTGTCTTTTTGCAGATGATACACATTCTATATAATATAGTTGACATTCCAAGAAAGGTAGATTAAAGGGACACTAAAACCTCATTTTTTTCTTTAATGATTCAGATAGAGCATGCAATTTTAAGCAACTTTCTAATTTACTCCCATTATCAATTTTTCTTTGTTCTCTTTGTTTTTGGTTCAGGACCTGGGTTATGCTTGCTTTGCTTATTGGTGGCTGCTAAATGTAGCCACCAATAAGCAAGCGCTATCCAGGGTTCTGAAACTAAAATGGGCCGGCTTCTATGCTTTACATTACTACTTTTTAAATAAAGATAGCAAGAATAGAAGTACTTTAATAGAAGTACTTTAGAAAGTTGCTTAAAATTGCCTGCTCTATCTGAATCGTGAAAGAAAAAGAAAAACAGAATTTATGTTTACCTGATAAATTTCTTTCTCCTACGGTGTGTCCGGTCCACGGCTTCATCCTTACTTGTGGGATATTCTCATTCCCTACAGGAAATGGCAAAGAGAGCACACAGCAAAAGCTGTCCATATAGCCCCCCCCTCTGGCTCCGCCCCCCAGTCATTCAACTGACGGTTAGGAGAAAAAGGAGAAACTATAAGGTGCCGTGGTGACTGTAGTGTACAGAAAAATAAAATTTTAAACCCGACTAAAGCCAGGGCAGGCAATGGACCGGACACACCGTAGGAGAAAGAAATTTATCAGGTAAACATAAATTCTGTTTTCTCCTACATTGGTGTGTCCGGTCCACGGCTTCATCCTTACTTGTGGGAACCAATACCAAAGCTTTAGGACACGGATGAAGGGAGGGAACAAGTCAGGTAACCTAAACGGAAGGCACCACAGCTTGCAAAACCTTTCTCCCAAAAAAAGCCTCCGAAGAAGCATAAGTATCGAATTTGTAAAATTTGGCAAAAGTATGCAGAGAAGACCAAGTCGCTGCCTTACAGATCTGTTCAACAGAAGCCTCATTCTTGAAGGCCCAAGTGGAAGCCACAGCTCTAGTAGAGTGAGCTGTAATTCGTTCATCAGGCTGCCGGCCGGCAGTCTCATAGGCCAAACGGATGATGCTTTTTAGCCAAAAGGAAAGAGAGGTAGCAGTAGCTTTCTGACCTCTCCTCTTACCAGAATAGACGACAAACAAAGAAGATGTCTGTCTGAAATCCTTTGTTGCTTCTAAACAGAATTTTAAAGCACGAACTACATCTAAGTTATGTAAAAAACGTTCCTTCTTTGAAACTGGATTCGGACACAGAGAAGGAACAACTATTTCCTGGTTAATATTCCTATTGGAAACCACCTTTGGAAGAAAACCAGGCTTAGTACGTAAAACTACCTTATCTGTATGGAATACCAGATAGGGTGAAGTACACTGCAAAGCAGACAATTCGGAAACTCTTCTAGCAGAAGAAATAGCAACCAAAAACAGAACTTTCCAAGATAGTAACTTAATATCTATGGAATGCAAAGGTTCAAACGGAACCCCTTGAAGAACTGAAAGAACTAAATTTAGACTCCATGGAGGAGTCATAGGTCTGTAGACAGGCTTGATTCTAACTAATGCCTGTACAAACGCCTGTACATCTGGCACGGCTGCCAGACGTTTGTGCAACAAGACAGACAGAGCCGATATCTGTCCTTTTAGAGAACTAGCTGACAAACCTTTATCCAAACCCTCTTGGAGAAAGGAAAGTATCCTAGGAATTCTAATTTTACTCCAAGAGTAACCCTTGGAATCGCACCAACAGATATATTTTTGCCATATCTTATGGTAAATTTTCCTAGTCACAGGTTTTCTGGCCTGAACCAGAGTATCTATAACCGAATCTGAAAACCCACGCTTAGATAGAATCAAGCGTTCAATTTCCAAGCAGTCAGTTGCAGAGAAACTAGATTTGGATGTTCGAATGGACCTTGTACTAGAAGATCCTGCCTCAAAGGTAGCTTCCATGGTGGAGCCGATGACATATTCACCAGGTCTGCATACCAAGTCCTGCGTGGCCATGCAGGAGCTATTAGAATCACCGAGGCCTTCTCCTGTTTGATCCTGGCTACAAGCCTGGGAAGGAGAGGGAATGGTGGAAACACATAAGCTAGATTGAATGACCAAGGCGCCACCAATGCATCTACTAGTGTCGCCTTGGGATCCCTGGATCTGGACCCGTAGCGAGGAACCTTGGAGTTCTGACGAGACGCCATCAGGTCCATATCTGGAATGCCCCATAGTTGAGTTAACTGGGCAAAGACCTCCGGGTGAAGTTCCCACTCCCCCGGATGGAAAGTCTGACGACTCAAATAATCCGCCTCCCAGTTGTCTACTCCTGGGATGTGAATTGCAGATAGATGGAGTGATCCTCCGCCCATTTGATGATCTTGGATACCTCTCTCATCGCTAAGGAACTCTTTGTTCCTCCCTGATGATTGATGTACGCTACAGTCATGTTGTCCGACTGAAATCTTATGAACCTGGCCTTCGCTAATTGAGGCCAAGCCAGGAGCGCATTGAATATCGCTCTCAGTTCCAAAATGTTTATCGGGAGAAGAGACTCTTCCCGAGACCATAGACCCTGAGCTTTCAGGGAGCCCCAAACCGCGCCCCAGCCTAAGAGACTGGCGTCGGTCGTGACAATGATCCACTCTGGTCTGCGGAAACTCATTCCCTGAGACAGGTGATCCTGAGCCAACCACCAGAGGAGTGAGTCTCTGGTTACCTGGTCCACTTGAATCTGGGGAGACAAGTCTGCATAATCCCCATTCCACTGTTTGAGCATGCACAGTTGCAATGGTCTTAAATGAATTCGAGCAAAAGGAACCACGTCCATTGCCGCAACCATTAGCCCTATTACCTCCATGCACTGAGCTATGGAGGGCTGAGGAATAGATTGAAGAACTCAACAAGCGTTTAGAAGCTTTAACTTTCTGACCTCTGTCAGAAAAATCTTCATTTCCACAGAGTCTATTATTGTTCCCAGAAAGGGAACCCTTGTGGACTGGGACAGGGAACTCTTTTCTATGTTCAACTTCCACCCGTGAGACCTGAGAAAGTCTAAAACAATGTCTGTATAAGCCCTTGCTTTGGAAAGGCACGACGCTTGAATTAGAATGTCGTCTAGGTAAGGTGCTACTGCAATGCCCCTCGGCCTTAGGACCGCTAGAAGGGACCCCAGCACCTTTGTGAAAATTCTGGGAGCAGTGGCTAAACCGAACGGAAGAGCCACGAACTGGTAATGTTTGTCCAGAAAGGCGAACCTCAGGAACTGATGATGATCTTTGTGGATAGGAATATGCAGGTATGCATCCTTTAGGTCCACGGTAGTCATATATTGACCCTCCTGGATCGTTGGTAAAATCGTCCGAATGGTTTCCATTTTGAATGATGGAACTCTGAGGAATTTGTTTAGATTTTTTAAATCCAGAATTGGCCTGAAAGTTCCTTCTTTTTTGGGAACTACAAACAGGTTTGAGTAAAAACCCAGACCTTGTTCCGCTGTTGGAACTGGGTGTATCACTCCCATCTTTAATAGGTCTCCTACGCAACGTAAGAATGCCTGTCTCTTTATCTGGTCTAAAGATAAGCGAGACATGTGGAACCTTCCCCTTGGAGGAAGTTCCTTGAATTCTAGAAGATACCCCTGAGAGACAATTTCTAGTGCCCAGGGATCCGGAACATCTCTTGCCCAAGCCTGAGCAAAGAGAGAAAGTCTGCCCCCTACTAGATCCGGTCCCGGATCGGGAGCTACCCTTTCATGCTGTCTTGGTAGCAGCAGCAGGCTTCTTGGCCTGTTTTCCCTTGTTCCAGCCTTGCAATGGTTTCCATGCTGGTTTAGGCTGGGAAGCGTTACCCTCTTGTCTAGAGGCTGCAGAGTTAGAAGCCGGTCCGTTCCAGAAATTGCGAAAGGAACGAAAATTAGACTTATTCTTAGCCTTGAAAGGCCTATCCTGTGGGAGGGCATGGCCCTTTCCCCCAGTGATGTCTGAAATAATCTCCTTCAATTCTGGCCCGAAAAGGGTCTTACCTTTGAAAGGAATATTAAGCAATTTTGTTTTGGACGACACATCCGCCGACCAAGATTTTAGCCAAAGCGCCCTGCGCGCCACTATTGCAAAACCTGAATTTTTCGCCGCTAATTTAGCCAATTGAAAAGCGGCATCCAAAATAAAGGAATTAGCCAACTTTAGTGCGTGAATTCTGTCCATGACTTCATCATATGGAGTCTCCTTTTGGAGCGAATTTTCTAGTTCATCGAACCAAAAAGACGCCGCCGTGGTGACAGGAATAATGCACGAAATTGGTTGAAGAAGGAAACCTTGCTGAACAAAAATCTTTTTAAGCAATCCTTCCAATTTTTTATCCATCGGATCTTTGAAAGCGCAACTGTCATCTATAGGAATAGTTGTGCGCTTAGCTAACGTTGAAACTGCCCCCTCTACCTTAGGGACCGTTTGCCATGCATCCCTTCTGGGGTCGACAATGGGGAACATTTTCTTAAATATAGGAGGGGGAACAAAAGGTACACCTGGCTTCTCCCACTCCTTAGTCACGATGTCCGCCACCCTCTTGGGTATCGGAAAAGCGTCAGCGTGCACTGGGACCTCTAAGAATTTGTCCATTTTGCACAACTTCTCTGGAATCACCAAAGTATCACAATCATCAAGGGTAGCTAGCACCTCCTTAAGCAGAGCTCGGAGATGTTATAGCTTAAATTTAAATGCCACGATATCAGGTTCTGCCTGCTGAGAAATTTTTCTTGAGTCAGAAATTTCTCCCTCAGACAGACCCTCCCTCACTGCCAATTCAGATTGATGTGAGGGCATAACAGATAAATTATCGTCAGCGCCTACTTGCTCATCCTCTGTATTTAAAACTGAGCAATCACACTTTCTAGGAAATGCTGGCAGTTTGGATAAGAGAGCTGCTAGAGAATTATCAATTACTGCTGTTAATTGCTGCATAGTAACAAGCATTGGCGCTAGATGTACTAGGTATCGCCTGCGCGGGCAAAGCTGGTGTTGACACAGAAGGAGAGGATGAACTATCCCCACTACCTTCATTTAAAGAATCATCTTGGGCAACAATATTAAATGTGACAGTACTGTCCTTACTTTGTTTGGACGCCATGGCACAATTTGCACATACATTTAATGGGGGAACCACCTTGGCCTCCATACATACAGAACATATGCTATCTGAAGGTACAGACATGTTAAACAGACTTAGGCAGGCTTTTAATGCAATAAAAACAATTTTAAACAAAACCGTTACTGTCTCTTTAAATAATAAAAAGAGCACACTTTATTTCTGAATGATCGAAAAACTATCAAAGAAATATCCGATATTTATGAAATTTATACCCCAGTGTCTTAATGCTTTGAAAGTATTGCACACCAAATTTCAAGTCTCTTAACCCTTAAATGACCAAACCGGAGCTAATAATCACAATTGACCGGTTTAAACACACTACAGTCCCTGCCACAGACTTTGCTGCGGCTTTTACCTTCCTTAGGGGTTATTCACCACAGTAATAAGCCTCTCTGAGTCCTTTTCTAAGCCACTGGACCCTCTCACGTGAAGCTGCGTGCACTGCCTAGAGAAAGTAACTGCGCAACTGAGGCGCGAAAATGAGGCCTCCTCCCTCTGCATTCCAGAGTGAAGGGGCCTTTCTGACAAGATTAGGCATCTAAACAACTGCGAGGCGCAAATAAAACGTCCCCAAAAGTGTTTCAAAGTTAACAAAACACTCCAAATGTCATATAAATATGATAAAAGTTAATCGATTTAGCCCACAATAGTGTCAACCAGCATAGAGCCCAATTTATAAGCCTTAATTCTGTAACTGAGTCTAAGAAAATGGCTTACCTATCCCCTAAGAGAAAACTGACAGTCTTCTAGCATTACTAGGTCTTGTTAGAAAAGTGACTGATCATACCTGAAGCAGATAAGCCTGCAAACTGTTCCCCCCAACTGAACTTCTCTGGTTTCAACAGTCCTGCGTGGGAACAGCAATGGATTTTAGTTACTGGTGCTAAAATCATACTCCTCTTTTAACACAAATCTTCATCACTTTCTGTTGTAGAGTAAATAGTACAAACCGGCACTATTTTAAAATAACAAACTCTTGATAGAAGAAATAAAACTACAACTAACACCACATACTCTTTACCATCCCCGTGGAGATGCTACTTGTTCAGAGCGGCAAAGAGAATGACTGGGGGGCGGAGCCAGAGGGGGGGCTATATGGACAGCTTTTGCTGTGTGCTCTCTTTGCCATTTCCTGTAGGGAATGAGAATATCCCACAAGTAAGGATGAAGCCGTGGACCGGACACACCAATGTAGGAGAAATTGGGTTTAGTATACCTTTAACTCAGAAGCGATTTACAAAAAAATACAACAGGGGGGGGTGTCTAGGCGGTGGCCATGAATAGTCGCAATATCTGTGGCTCCTGTTGAGATATGCCTAATCCGCCGATTTTCTGCTGCATCTACAGATATTAGTCTCATTCTTGAGCAGTGCGATACACAGAGCACGGAACTAAACTAAAATTAGCAGAGTGTATGAACACTAGACCCAGATCCTTAACGGCTGAAAACCTAAGGCGGCGGCCTCTCCACAGGAATTCAGCCCTCCCCCCGGTGCATCGGGGTAAGCAGCCTAATGTAGACTGCCTTTAACTGTCCATAGATGAATCAGAAACCAGAAGGTTCAGAGACTCTGAAACGGATAAATCTAAACCTAATCCTAAGCATGGAGGCTTTAATCAGATGAGAAAACAAGCTGATGCAGCTTATAGACAACCACTTCCTGAATCTAATGGCAGAGCTATGTAATCTATTACAAGTTTCACGGTTCTCAGCAAAGGCCCAACCAGCAGTAATTGAAAAACCAGCGATCGATAATGGCAGCAGACCCACATCAGTCAGATCGATACAAATCTATACAGCCACTCTTACCAGATGACTTCTACGGACCGCACATGTAAAGAGCGTACATCTTCGTTGGAACATAACATAGAAGACCTCGTGGCAGTGGGAACCTTGGTGAATGACTCAAGGCCCTACGCAGATCAAGAGAGGTTTATACCTCAAAGCGTGAAGAGAGATACTACTCCCGTACCAGACACTTTTTGACTCTCTAGCGGTGGATGCAAAGGTGCAGGGTGGACCTTAAGCCGTTACTACACACAAGGTCTCTCCCAACATAACTGAGGGGGCAACTACTATCTACCCTCTCACGACCCTAGATGTTAAGAGTGATACTCCTGAAAATCGGAGTCTTACAAAAAATGGGCGGCCATCAGAGTCTTATAGATGGTCACGGCAGCAGTACTTTACAGAACTTTATGTCCCACTGAGTATTCCCGAAGACTTACGACTTGGAGTGGGTTAAAGTTAAGATGGGAACCGGGACTGATGCTTCCCTCAAGCAGCTGGAAACAGAGAGAAACTGTGGCAGGTTCTTGTACTCACTCAGTGATATTCATGTGGGATATAGCTCTAAAAGCCCAATATGTTATTACTCTTTAGGGGGACTATTTCAAGACCTCAATATAGCACACAAACCTCTCTCTTATTCCTAACCTGGCATCTAGTTCCCATATACTCTTTATTTTTCTGCCTTAGGGGTGTAAAGGGTTTAAAAACGTACATGTTAACTGTTTAAGCTAAATTTGTTGCAAGTTTTAGATGTTTTAAGCAACACTACTCCTATATGATAGGCGATTATACACCAAGTCTCATGTTTATTTGAATAACTCAGAATTTCAGTTACTTGTACCGATAGTGAAGGGCGTACATATATTAGCAGTTTACTACCCTACTATAAAAGTGTGCTGGCATATTCAGGAGAATAATAATGACTTATTACACTAATATCATTGAATTGTATCTACCTATGATATAATTCAGAATACATTCTACTCTACAGGCGTACATTGCTCTGTTAAGTTAAATTATATATAGGTGATACAATTAGTACCTTAAAACTGCTAGATATCCAAGTAATGTTTGGAGCACTACATGTAGTGTACAGAGTGTTTAAATAGCTGCTGAGCACCCATGGTGAACTATATAAGCAAACTGAATTCAGATACCAAACCACATAATACCCTAGCATTTTAGCCTTAATTCCTCATATCTTTTATCACAACTATCCTATGGTATCAGGGGTAAGGTGAGATTGTACTGCTATGTTTATATATTAAAACCCTAAGCATTTTTCTTAGCCTTATAAGCACTTATTCCTGTCAAAATTTGTTACTGTTTTGTCATCATGCCGCCTTACTGTCAGCGGCCAAGACAGTGGGGTGCGCTGACCTGTGATCACGCCCTGACGAAGCCCGGTCTAAGCAATTAGACGTGTGGGTGAAACGCGTGTCGGCATCAACACAGCCGACCGGATCCTGTGATGAACGCTGGCACTGTGGTGTACTTCAGTCCCGCCTAGGAGGCGTGATGTAACGGACGTCCATAAAAGAATCAAGGCTTGCAGTATGTGTTACCTGACTATGCAGGTCTAACGGCATGAACTGACAAATCTGACAAGGCTACAACTCCAAGCATACCAAGGTCGTATTGCATTGTATTGACTTAAAGTTCTGCTATCAACAGTCTGTTTGCAGTTAAAGTGTGCTTTGCTCTTTTGTCCTCCCTGTCGAGGGGTTCAGCTTACCGGATGGAATAATTCCAATATATTGACAGATAAGGCTAATGACTGCTTGACGAATTTCTCTTGCTACGTCTGTCTCTTTGCTTTTACCTGTGGATATCCTCCGCTTTGCTATGCTTGCACTGTATGGCATGTTCACTGAATAAGCTATAGCTTGACATACTTGATGGAATACTGCTGAACTTTTGCAATCCTTGGCAAACTTATTTACTTTTTTGTTGCTTTATTCATGCTTTTGTATTTGCACGTGACATTTCCTTACGGCTGTCTCAAGGTACATATTTAGGAGGCTCTCCTTCTCAGACTGCTTAGATCCTGTTTCTTTACCTGTCCAGCAAAGTTTACCTCTAATAGGGGGTGCTGAGCGCAGCTGGGTGTAGCAGGTCTGGGAGGCGTTCCTGCTACATATACGCCAAATATGTACTTGCAATTTATGCTGTATTGTCTTATTTGCTATCTAACATGCTAGCATCTATTTTTAATCACCACATGCTTACGTTTGTATCCCTGACCGGTCAGGTTTTCTATTTTCTATTTTATTGTATTTGCATTTTCACTGTTTGCACAGTTTAACACCACTATAGAACTAGGCAAATTACATTATTATTGGTGATATCCTATATTGTGCTAAGGTATCCCTTTGGTAAAGAGGGCTGGCTGTTCCCACGATTAAATCAGTCTTTTTGTTAAGAGTGCTGAATTCCCTGTCTTTATTATCCTGAATTACGCTTCAGATGGTTTCTTTTTAAAACCTATCCATTAAATAGATATATAGATATATAGATATATAGATATATAGATATATAGATATATAGATATATAGATATATAGATATATAGATATATATATAGATATATAGATATATATATATATATATATATATATATATATGGCCCTCGTTTTACAACGGTTCAATTTACACCGTTTCAGAATAACAACTTTTTATCCAGTCATGTGACTGCTATTGTTAAGCATTGAGAAGCAGTGCATTTATTAAAATAGCCAGTAGGTGGAGCTGTCCGCTTGTGTTGCAGCAAAGCCAAGCAAGCTGAAATTAATCAGTTTAACCAGACCTGAGTTATCGAGCAGATTTCAAAGGAACGAGATCTTCCAGTCTATAAATCAGTCCAGATTGGAATTCATAGAAAGAACTGTTTGCAGAAAAATGCAAGTGAAGTCTGTGTTGTGTGATTATTTTATTAGGTTTATAATGCAGTTTAGCAAATGTTTTTGTTAATTTAACTTAGTTTAATTATATATTCTGTGTTGTGGGATTATTTTATTAGGTTTATAATGCTGTTTAGCATTTAAAGTCTTCATTTCAAAGCTTTAAAAATAATGTATTAGGTGTTACTTATGACAATTTTGAGAGGGGCCTGGAACCTATCTCCCTCACTTCCCATTGACTTACATTATAAACTGGGTTTCAATTTACAACGGTTTCGATTTACAACCATTCCTTCTGGAACCTAACCAGGGCGTAAACTGAGAGAGATAGAGAGATAGAGATGATAGAGATAGAGATGATAGAGATAGAGATGATAGAGATAGAGATGATAGAGATAGAGATGATAGAGATAGAGATGATAGAGATAGAGATGATAGAGATAGAGATGATAGAGATAGAGATGATAGAGATAGAGATGATAGAGATAGAGATGATAGAGATAGAGATGATAGAGATAGAGATGATAGAGATAGAGATGATAGAGATAGAGATGATAGAGATAGAGATGATAGAGATAGAGATAGAGATGATAGAGATAGAGATAGAGATGATAGAGATAGAGATGATAGAGATAGAGATGATAGAGATAGAGATAGAGATAGATTATATAGATAGAGATAGATATATAGATAGAGAGAGAGAGAGAGAGAGAGAGAGAGAGAGAGAGAGAGAGAGAGAGAGAGAGAGAGAGAGAGATACACACACACAACTAAAAAAACAAGAAAACAGGGAAGCGCAACACGCATCTGAGTGTAGACGATAAGTACAATTTAATTTAATAGTCCCTTCCCAGAGAGCTACTTACAACAGTACAGGACAGTACACATCAGTTGTATAAAACTATGTAGCTAGCTTCAGCGTCCGACGTATGGCTTGTCCGCCTCCTTCTGAGTTGTCCCAGCTGATCCAATCGTCAGTGTGCTTTACACACCGTTCCTGTGACAGTTCAACGTTTGTGGGATAATGCAAGCCCAGAGGGATACAGTGCTACATCTAGTATGTCCAATATTAACCTGTTTAAAACCAACAAACTGAGTTTGTTGGTTTTAAACAGGTTTCAGGGAGGCTACCGGGTTCACAATACTGTGAGCACTTGGGTGAGCTGAGAAACCGTGTTGTTATTGTTATATGGCAGTTTAATATTGGACATACTAGATGTATTAAAAATGGGAAGATTAGTGCGCGCTAGAGGATAGTATTACTAAACACTACTCTAAAGATACAATCTCTGTTTGTATCAGACACAAGAAAAGAACCAGTAACGAAGCCTAAGCTTCAGGATAGAGAGAGTGCGCTAAAAAGCTAAAAGTATACACACCATATAAAGATTGATGTTGGAATTTAATGAACACATAAAACAAAATACACAAAAATATACAAATACTGGATATAGGGACGTCTCCCTGTAGAGTAAATGAAATTCAGATAAACGGCCTGATTAAAAATGCAGATAAAAACCTATATATACTAAGCAAATATTTGCAGATAACAATTGATGATTTATGATATCAAGGAAATGTTAAAATGCATGGCATAACACTGACATTATAAAATATAACTTAAAAACAAAGGGATTGAATAAAATGATAAGCACCAAGTTCATATGTATAGTCACAATGCAGGTAGCCGTATGCAAATGAGCAACAGTATTGTAACACTTGTGAGAAATAACGGCTTAGATTTCAAAGCTTATGCCACAAACAGATACAATGTACTGTACCGTGAGTTAAGAGGGTGTTCGGAGGGTGTTACCAAGGAAAGGAAAGGAAAATCCTTCGGTCAAAACTCGGACCGCGGCTGCAGTAACTGCCGTTCCTGGGGATAGAAGTGTGCAAACCTCTGCACATGTGAGTCGGCGTCTGACGTCACAGACTTTTCATCCGCTCTTCTCAGGTTTGTTATTCGCTGCTCCAGCAGGGTGAAAGAAAAAACAGCCGATTGCTGTGTCCTGATGGAAACTCGCTGTAAAGGCAGACTTGTCTGCTATAGATGTACTTGTTGATCCAGTAGAATGGTGGGGCACAAGTTATCCCTCACCTTAGGATATATGAAGATGCTGTTAACCCGGGTTAGAGTTGCAGTAAAAACTGCACTGGAATGTCCGTTTGTGTTTTCAAAGTCACAGTGTCACAAATGCAAGCGACGCGTTTCGCCCTCCCTTGGGCTTTATCAAGATGCATGTGACAGGTAACTGAGAGCCTTTTAAGTGATCCATTCGCTTGTGATTGGTTAATAGATTTAATTGTAAAGGTAACACCCTCCAGGTAGTTAAGGTGGTATCTGTTTTTCTTTTACCTTTGAAATCCTTCTTCTTTAGTTGCTAGGGTAACACCCTCCAGGTAGTTAAGGTAGTATATGCTTACCTGAGTCATTATAGACTCTTTAGCTTTGTGCCTGTCTGACACCAAAATATATAGAAACATTTTCATAAAATATATAAAAGAACCATCTGTGCAATACGTAATCAATATCAGTTGTGTCATAATAATAAAGCCATACTAAGTATATTGGAATTGCTCACTGCAGATATAATTCTAAGCCAAAAAATTAGTTAAAAATATATTGAGTATCTACCTTGAGTGGACACATATATATTATAGGGGGATGTTTGCAGCTAATTGTGTAGGAACATCATAAAAATAAGTACATAATATCTAAAAGTCAGTGAATGAATGAATAAATAAACAATGTATTGACAATTACAAGGCTAAAATGAACCTATCAGAACAATTATTAAGCTTATAGTGGAAACAAATTAAAATTCTAATTATATAAAGTGCGTGTGCATGTGAGTGTAAAGTGCTATTGGTCAATTCTATTCAAATAAAAATGGGGAGAGGTCCAGTTCTGAGTTAAGACCCTTTGGGAATAAAGTGTCATATTTGTAAATAAATTCAGCTTCTTGTATTAAAAGTGTTTTCTCCTTGTTGCCTCCTCTCCAGTGTCCTTTAATTTTTTTAATCCCCCAATAATTTAGAGCTTTAGTGTCCCCGTAGTGTTTTTCTTTAAAATGTTTATAAAGTGAAGTGTCATCCCTACCCTTTTCTATACATAATAAATGTTCCCTAATCCTATGCTTCAGGGATCTAGTGGTTTCACCAAAATAAAAAAGATTACACGAACATTTTAATGCATAAATTATATTTTTATGATTGCACCTGATTAAATCTTTGATTTGAAAATTAGTTTCTGAACTATTTATTTTTAAAGCCTTCAGTTTGGAGCTGTGTTTGCAGGCCTTACATGTATAACAGGGAAAAAATCCTACTGGTATTTTACCCTCCAAGTCTTTTTGTATTAAGTTGTTATTCCTTTTTAGTTCACTGGGAGCTAGCTGCATTTTAAAATTGTTCGCTCTTCTAAAAATAAAGGTTGGTTTATTTATCCCAGTGAACTAAAAAGGAATAACAACTTAATACAAAAAGACTTGGAGGGTAAAATACCAGTAGGATTTTTTCCCTGTTATACATGTAAGGCCTGCAAACACAGCTCCAAACTGAAGGCTTTAAAAATAAACAGTTCAGAAACTAATTTTCAAACCAAAGATTTAATCAGTTGCAATCATAAAAATATAATTTATGCATTAAAATGTTTGTGTAATCTTTTTTATTTTGGTGAAACCACTAGATCCCTGAAGCATAGGATTAGGGAACATTTATTATGTATAGAAAAGGGTAGGGATGACACTTCACTTTATAAACATTTTAAAGAAAAACACTACGGGGACACTAAAGCTCTAAATTATTATGGGGATTAAAAAAGTTAAAGGACACTGGAGAGGAGGCAACAAGGAGAAAACACTTTTAATACAAGAAGCTGAATTTATTTACAAATATGACACTTTATTCCCAAAGGGTCTTAACTCAGAACTGGACCTCTCCCCATTTTTATTTGAATAGAATTGACCAATAGCACTTTACACTCACATGCACACGCACTTTATATAATTAGAATTTTAATTTGTTTCCACTATAAGCTTAATAATTGTTCTGATAGGTTCATTTTAGCCTTGTAATTGTCAATACATTGTTATTTATTTATTCATTCACTGACTTTTAGATATTATGTACTTATTTTTATGATGTTCCTACACAATTAGCTGCAAACATCCCCCTATAATATATATGTGTCCACTCAAGGTAGATACTCAATATATTTTTAATCAATTTTTAACTAATTTTTTGGCTTAGAATTATATCTGCAGTGAGCAATTCTAATATACTTAGTATGGCTTTATTATTATGACACAACTGATATTGATTACGTATTGCACAGATGGTTCTTTTATATATTTTATGAAAATGTTTCTATATATTTTGGTGTCAGACAGGCACAAAGCTAAAGAGTCTATAATGACTCAGGTAAGCATATACTATCTTAACTACCTGGAGGGTGTTACCCTAGCAACTAAAGAAGAAGGATTTTAAAGGTAAAAGAAAAACAGATACCACCTTAACTACCTGGAGGGTGTTACCTTTACAATTGAATCTACTAACCAATCACAAGCGAATGGATCACTTAAAAGGCTCTCAGTTACCTGTCTGGCAGCGGAGCCTTCCTGTACATCTTAGGTGACGTCATAGTGGGTAGGGTTATAAATCGCATACTCCCGCGATTTGATATTGCGGCGATTAATCGCTGCGGTTAATCGCATCATGCGATTAATTGCCGCAGTTAATTGCATCATGCCATTAATCGTGCAGCCCTAGTGGAGAACTAACAATGATAAATATACCACCTTAGCGAATTTGGCAAAAGCCTACTTTATGCATCTCAGGCACCTCAACACCATCTGAGCGCCTCTTGCCTGCTGCAGGCAAAATAGCTTGCGAAAAGAGAGCCAGCCTCAGCCAGGAACATGTGGTTATGTTGACATTTTTGCATTTCAATGCAAAGTTTCTGAAAATGAATAACAGAATGTTATAAACAGTGATAGTCTTACCTCTTTCTAACTGGACCTCTTTTCAAACAGTTTGTGGTTTTGTTTTGCTCAATTATAAAAATTTGTTCTGCTGCTTCAAAATCGGACAAACCGTTGTGTTAATGTAAAGTTTTAGTCTAAAGTAGGGCTGCAACTCACAATTATTTTCATAATCGATCGATTATTTTTTAGACTAATCGGATAAAAAAACAACAACAACATTTTTTCCTATCTTTAAAATAAAATCCAAATACTGAGTGTTACAAATATAAACTTCAGACTAAAACTTTACATTCACACAACTGTTTGTCCAATTTTTAAAGTGAATGAAAGCCCAGTTTTTAAAAAAGAAAATTTATGCTTACCTTATAAATTTATTTCTTTTTTGACACGATGAGTCCACGGATCATCTTAATTACTAATGGGATATTCACCTCCTGTTCAGCAGGAGGCGACAAAGAGCACCACAGCAGAGATGTTAAATAGCTCCTCCCTTCCCTCTGCAGTCATTCGACCAAAGTTAGGAAGAGAAAGGAAAAGCCAAGGTGCAGAGGTGTCTGAAGTTTATAATAACCCACAACCTGTCTAAAAGAAACAGGGCGGGCCGTGGACTCGTGTCAAAAAAGAAATAAATTGATCAGGTAAGCATAAATTTTCTTCTTTTTTTTTAAGACACAATGAGTCCACGGATCATCTTAATTACTAATGGGATTCAATACCCAAGCTAGAGTACACAGATGATACGGGAGGGACAAGACAGGGAACCTAAACGGAAGGCATCACTGCTTGAAGAACCTTTCTCCCAAAAGCGGCCTCAGCCGAGGCGAAAGTGTCAAAATTGTAGAACTTTGAAAAAGTGTGAAGAGAGGACCAAGTTGCAGCCTTGCAAATCTTCCACAGAAGCTTCATTTTTGAACGCCCATGGAGGAAGCAACAGCCCTCGTGGAATGAGCCGTAACTCTCTTGGGAGGCTGCTGTCCAGCAGGCTCATATGCAAAATGTATGCTACTCTTCATCCAAAAAGAAAGAGAAATTGCCATAGCTTTCTGTCCCTTACGTTTTCCACAGAAAACCACAAACAAAAAAGACGATTGACGAAAGTCCTTAGTCGCCTGTAGGTAAAACTTTAAAAACACGGACCACGTCCAAAATGTGCAGAAGACGTTCCTTCTGAGAAGAAGGATTAAGACACAAAGGAGGAACAACAATCTCCCGATTAATGTTCCGATCAGAAACAACCTTAGGAAGAAATCCAAATTTAGTATGTAAAACTACCTTATCTAAATGGAAAATAATGTAAGGAGACTCATATTGCAATGCTGAGAGCTCCGATACTCCGCGAGCAGAAGAAATAGCAACAAGAAACAAAACTTTCCAAGATAGCGACTTAATATCTAAGGAATGCATAGGCTCAAACGGAGCCCCTTGAAGAACTTTGAAAACCAATTTAAGACTCCATGGAGGAGTAACTGGCTTGAACACAGGCCTGATCCTAACCAAGGCCTGACAAAAGGATTGCACATCTGGAACATCTGCGAGACGTTAGTGTAACCAAATAAATAAGGCAGAAATTTGACCCTTTAGGGAACTTATCGATAATCCTTTCTCCAAACCCTCTTGGAGAAAAGACAAAATTCTAGGAATCCTAACTACTGCCTAAGTAGCCCTTGGATTCGCACCAATAGAGATTAACAGGAAAATCTTTCTAGTTACAGGCTCACAAGCCTGAATCATGGTCTCAATGACCGAGGCAAAAAAAACCCGCTTAAATAATATTAAGCGTTCAATCACCAAGTATTTATTTTCAGAAAAACCATATTTGGGTGAAGGAGGGGCCCTTGAATTAGAAAGTCCTTCCTCAACAGAAGTCTCCAAGGTGCCAGAGATGACATGTCCACCAGATCTGCATACCAAATCCTGCGAGGCGAAGCCGGTGCTATGAGAATCACGGATGCCCTCTTGCGCTTGATTCGAGCAATGACTCGAGGAAGAAAAGCAAACGGATGAAAAAGCTGGAGAACACTTCCGGATGGAGTTCCCACTCCCCCGGATGAAAGGTCTGCCTGCTCAGGAAATCCGCCTCCCAGTTGTCCACCCCTGGGATGTGGATCGCCAACCGGCAGCAAGAATGGGCCTCCACCCACTGAATTATTTTGGATAATTCTGTCATCGCTAAGGAACTCCTCGTTCCTCCCTGATGATTGATGTAAGTCACTGACGTTATCTTGTTTGACTGGAACCTGAGAAACTGGACCAAGGCTAACTGAGGCCAGGCCAGAAAAACATTGTAGATCGCTCTCAGTTCCAGAATGTTTATAGGAAGAACAGACTGTTTGAATCCAAACCCCCTGAGCCCTTAGGGAGCCCCAGACTGCTCCCCAACCTAGAAGGCTGACGTCTGTTGTCACAATCACCCAAGATGGTCTGCGAAAGCAGGTTCCCTGGGAGATTCTAGAGACAACCACCATTGAAGAGAATCCCTTGTCTCCTGCTCCAGTAGAATTTGAGGAGACAAATCTGTATAATCTCCGATCCATTGCCTGAGCATGCTTAAAGTGAATGTCAATTTTGATGCTAAAGTGCCCGGTTTTTAAAAATTCGATTAAAAACAAGGGCACTTTAATTCATCAAAATTTACATTTCACTCCTGTTGAGAGGGGAAAAAAAAAAAAAAAAAAAAAAAAACTACCTTTTAAACT
The DNA here is from genome assembly GCF_027579735.1 of Bombina bombina. Classification (NCBI taxonomy): domain Eukaryota; kingdom Metazoa; phylum Chordata; class Amphibia; order Anura; family Bombinatoridae; genus Bombina; species Bombina bombina. The sequence continues at coordinate 524,608,417 of NC_069505.1, read as the reverse complement.
TCACAGCAGCTCCAGCTTCCTCCGCCCGTTGCAAAGCCTCTTCCTTGGTCTAAAATGAGGAATCCAGCTTCCGGATGGGGGAACCCGTGATTGGAGGATGACCTAGCCATCATTTCTGACGTCAGAAATTGCTTGCAACGACCGGAGAAAGCTGGAGCTGCTGTGAAGATTAAAAGGTAAGTTTTTTTTTTATCAACAAAAGGAGTGAAATGTAAATTTTGATGAATTAAAGTGCCCCTGTTTTTAATCAAATTTTTAAAAACCGGGCACTTTAGCACCAAAATTGACATTCACTTTAACTGCAGAAGTCAGAGATTGAACCGAGCAAACGGGATGATGTCCATTGCTGCCACCATCAGCCCGATTACCTCCATGCACACAGCCACTGAAGGCCGAGGAGTGGACTAAATGACTAGACAAGTACCGATAATCTCTGATTTCCTGACATTCTGTCAGAAAAATCTTCATTGTCATGGAATCTATTATGACATGGAATCTATTATGGTTCCCAAGAAAGCTAGCCTTGTCTTGGGACAAAGAAACTGTTTTCCAAATTTACCTTCCCCCTCGCGGGAAGGAAAACACCATGTCTGTGTGAATTCTTGCTTGCTGTAAGGATGGCGTCTGGACTAAGATGTCGTCCAGATAGGGTGTCACTGCAATGCCCCGTAACCAAAGCACCGCTAACAGCGAACCCAGAGCCTTTGTTAAAATTCTGAGAGCTGTAGCAAGACCGAAAGGAAGCACCACTAACTAGAAGCGTTTGTCCAGAAAGGCAAACCTTAGAACTTGAAACGATTCTTGTGAACGACACATGAAGGTACGCATCATTTTACCACTGTTGTCATAAATTGACCCTCTTGGATCAAGGCAAGAATGGAACGAATAGTTTCCATCTTGAAGGACGGTACACTAATAAATTTGTTTAGACTCTTGAGATCTAAAAAGTGGTCTGAAGGTTCCCTCTTTTTTGGGAACCACAAAACCATTGGCATAAAAACCCAGACACCACAGATAAACCTTGCTGAGGTGATCCATCAGTGCTCCATACTTAAATTCAATAAACCTCATGCAACACTTAGAACATCATGTTCCTAACAACAGAACAGTTCCCAAGCAGATCCGGAACGCAATCCGGACCCACCTATGAAAGCACTTAGTATTGTGCTAGCAAGAATATCCGCTCTACCATCCGATGAACAGAAGGAATGAAGCGTGATCAGCCTAAGTCGGCCCCAACATAACTCCGCCCCTCTTGGGCGTGATAACAGTCAATCCCCGAGTCTGTCTAGAGATTGAAAATTGCGCCCCTTCAAAACGGCGCCAAACATAACCCCGCCCGTCGTGGGCATTATCAAACACCTCTCCCGGTCGCCATTATCATCTTTAGAAATAGTACACCAGGAGATCTGAACCCTGCAATGTAAGCCTGGGGGCAAAGTGTAATACAGTATTATTAAAAGGTAGCACACCAAACAATCACCCTTCCTGAGCCCTCTATATTCAGCTCGGTCCAAGTGATTAAAAACAAATCACAGTGTAATGTCAAGTTTACTGCGTGAATGTAATTATACAAGCCCCCAGAGAAGCCACCTTCTATTCTCCTCAGCCCCAATGCCTGCTAATAAAATGCTGTCACAGGATCCTCCCTTTATATATATGTAGGAGTTTTATGTCCCAGAAAAGTGCTACACTTCCTCTGTCCTGAATCTTTACTTTTTTCAGACCCAGAATAAAAAGCCAGCACTTACCTTTAAAATCTGCCCGACAGCAGGGTAGCTCAGCAGTTTTAAGAGGTCCTCTCCCTCTCATAGCCCTGTGGATAAAGATAAAGCCTGAGTCATTTTACTTAGGCTATCAGGATTAGGGCAGCATAAATATATGGGAGGCGCAGTGAGAATTATGTCCCACAAGTTCCCATTGCTTTAAAGCCACTATTGCTCTACTGAAGAGACTGACTTGGACTACTGCTACACCCTAGAACAAAGCAGCACAATCTTGCACTACTTTAAAAATAACAAACTCTTGCTTGAAGAATCTTTTCTAATACCTCACTTTACCTCTTCCTACCACTAACGTAGGCAAAGAGAATGACTGGGGTGGGAGGGAAGGGAGGAGCTATTTAACAGCTCTACTGTGGTGCTCTTTGCCTCCTCCTGCTGACCAGGAGGTGAATATCCCATTAGTAATTAAGATGATCCATGGACTCATTGTGTCTTAAAGAAATACTATTAAAAACAGGGGTACTTTCATTCATCAAAGTTTAGAAAGCAGCCGTTTTGTTTAAAAACTTACCTCTCTTCTTTTCACAGCAGGAGCAGCTTCCCCCACCTGGAGATCCTCTCTTCACATGTCAGCAATGACTAATCCGGCTTCCTCCAATCACAGCATGGCCTCAGGCAATGACTCCCCTGGGGGAAAAGCCGTGATTGGGGGAAAAGCCGTGATTGGAGGAAGCCGGATTATTCATTGATGACGTGCAAAGAAAGGATCTCCAGGTGAGAAAATCTGCTCCGACTGTGAAAAGAAGAAAGGTAAGATTTTATTCAAAACGGCTGCTTTCTAAACTTTGAAGAAAGAAAGTGCCCCTGTTTAATAGTTTTTTAAAAACCGGGCTTTCATTCATCAAAGTTTACCTTCACTTTATGCAGCAGAACACATTTTTAAAATTAAGCAAAACAAAACCACAAACTGAGACAAGGTAGAACTAGAAAGAGGTAGTAAATGGTCGCTGTTTACAACATTCTGCTCTTCACTCTTTCAGAAACTTTGTATTGAAATGCAAAAATGAGAACATGACCACATGCTCCTGGTTGAGGCTGACTCTCTTTTTGCTGCTATATTGCCTGCAGCAGAGAAAAGGCGTTGAGGTGTTAGAGATGATATAAGTAGGGTTTTTCCAATTTCATCAGGGTGCAATATTTATCTTTGTTTGCTCTCCACCAATGCAAGGGTCCTCTTAAAGTGATGGTAAATTCTCCCCTTTTTAAAATCAGATCTGGAATGTAAGCGCTATTTTAGATGGGGTTTTATTCATCATGTGCAATGAAGATGCGCTATAACTTAGTTATTAATATAGATATGAAATTCAAATACCCCATGTTACACCACCCACTTCAAAAGTCAATTGTCCTGTCAGCTAAATGATTGAATTACTCTCCAATCAATGCTCTAGCTACAACAAAAGTGCCAGATGGGAAGAGCGCTGATTGGACAACAATTCAATCTGTTAACTCACAGAAACTTTTACTTTTGAAGTGGGCGGAGGAGCATGCAGTATTCGAATTTCATATCTATATTAAAAAGCATGTTATACTGTATCTTCATTACAGCTAATGAATAAAACGCCATCTAAAATAGCGCTTACATTCCAGATCTGATTTTAAAAAGGGGAAAGTTTACCATCACTTTAACAAAGTAAGCCTGGACTTCATTTTAACATCTTAAAATATCTAAATGCAATGGTAAATAACGAGCTATAAGGTTAGTGAAAATATCTAGTCCGCTCTTAAAATAACAAATATATACTTATAGAGGTTGAATTTGGTACATATTACAATTAATTAAAAATATATATAAAAAAAGCACTAAAGGACTGAATATAAATAATAGGACAAAGCATTACGTACATATAATCAGCAATAGCAAGTGATCAGCTAATAATTGTGCAAACAAATCATAGTGCACATCAATTCAAATAACTCCCATCAATCTAGGGTTAGGTGTAAAAAAAACAAGCACGGCACTATATCATGCAAAGCATAGTCCCGAATCACCTGATTTAATATAAACAATCCAAATGATCACACATCTTTTTTTTTATTTCTGGATTGCACATAAGCCTGGAGTAGTTGTAAACTTATACTGTCCTGAAAAAGTAAGAAGTAAACGTCTGTAGACATCCTTTATGCTAAGCGCATAAACATAAAACACAATACCATGTGCAGGAGCTCTTTGGAGTTTAGCAGATGATGTTGTGCACAGACCAACTAACTGTAAACCAACTAATCGATTATGAGATTCGTTGACGACTATTTTCATAATCGATTATAATCGATTAATTGTTGCAGCCCTAGTCTAAAGTTTTATATTTTTAACACTCTGTATGTGGATTTTATTTTAAACACAGGAAAAAATTATTGATTTTTGGTTTTATCCGATTAGTTGATTAATCGAAAAAACAATTGGCCGATTAATCGATTATGAAATAGTTAGTTGCAGTCCTACAGTTTATTTTATATTACTATCTCAAAGTGTTTAATGTCCATTTTATGGTCCATTAAATAGCTTCACAACCGTTAGCTATTATTTTAACTGATACCCATTCATACTCATGACAGCAATTAAAAAAAATACATAAGATGTCCCTTCTAATTTCATACTTATTTATTTGCTCAATTATGACATGAAACCAAAGTTGGGATAAAGAGGCTACACAAAAAAAATTCTCACCTGTTGGTGATCCATCATGGTCAGTCCCTTCACACCAGCCAAAATAAGATTTTTGGCTACTTCCGCTCCTAGGCCTCTCATCCCGACTAGAAGAACCTTGGACGTACGGAGCCTTAAAGAGGAAGAGAGACCCAGGTTTAGATTTAGTGAGTAAGGGCTAAGATAAAGACAACACTATACCACAACGTAGTCTAGATCAGGGAATAGCAATTGGTGGCCAAATGCAATGCCTCACTGTACCTTTACGGCACACAAATTGCACTCTGTATATTAATGCTACACCAAGAAAATAAGTTCACTCAGTTTGAAACCATTTTTTTTTTTCTTTCATGATTTGGGTAGAATATACAAATTTTAAACAATTTTCCAATTTCCGTCTATAAATCAATTTTGCTTCATTCTCTTGGTATCATTTATTGGAGAAGCAGCAATGCACTACTGAGAGTTAGCTAAACCCATTGGTAAGCAAATGACAAAAAGACATATGTGCAGCCACCAATCAGTAGCTAGGTCCCACCTCCTGAGCCTACCTAGGTATGCTTTTCAATAAATGTAGCCACAAATCAGCAAGCGCTATCCGGGGTGCTGAACCAAAGATGGGCCGGCTTGTAAGCTTTTATTCCTGCTTTTTCAAATAAAGATACCAAGAGAACAAAGAAATACTTGATAATAGAAATAAAATTAGAAAGTTGCTGAAAATTGCATGATCCGATTCATGAAAGAAAAAAAATTGGGTTTAACATCCCTTTAACTTTATTTTTTGGACAGTTGCAATTGTTAAAAACTTTACTGTATCTCTGACCTACTTTACAGCAATTCTCTAATGCAAAATTGTTAATGTGCTTCTACAAAATACGCCTCAAGTCGTTACGCTTCCTAATGGGAAAAAGAAAAGCAGACTCACATACATATATTTTAATATTTCCCAATGCAGTTTTGAAAAATTGAGTATAGATCCCTTTAGCTAAATGGATAGAATATCTCATTCGAAACTGCTTCAAGCAACAAAAGAGATAGATAGATATATATATATATATATATATATATACACACAGTATTTATATATAGATTATATATATATATTCGAAAATGTCAGCAGTGGTATGATATAAGATTATACATCTTTGAAATCCAATTATCAATTTTGTTTCACTTTGCATTTTTATATTTATTTTACACAGCACAAACTTTTTTTCTGGGAGTATTTGGTACCCATAAAACCATCCTCTGTTTTCACAGGAACCATCTGGCATCCAACAATTTGTCTTATATTTTGGGGGCCTAAAAACTCCTACATTGGCCCTTTACTCTGCTCAAGAACCACTGAGAGCGTGGTTTAATCTACTAGTGGCAGTTGTTCAAGGGGACAATGTAAGAGAATTCATGAACAGGGAAAGTACAGTTCCTTGAGAGCCGTTCCTCATGCACATGACGTGACTTCAACAACATGGCGGCCCACGTGGATCCAAGCCTACAGCTACAGCCAAATCTAAACCATCTGAGTCTGTCTGGATAGGTTGCTACAAGAAACAACCACAGCAGAATGTAAATCTTAAAAAAATATATATATATATATATATATATATATATATATATATTCACAGTAGACAAGCACTCCAGAGAACAAGTCACAGGTTCCCAGGGTGCAACAGATAGGCAAACAGAACAAAAGAAAGAGTGCACTCTTTCTTTTGTGAGATATATATATATATATATATATATATATATATATATATATACACACACACACACACATACAAACAAACACATATACAGTGGGGCAAAAAAGTATTTAGTCAGCCACCAATTGTGCAAGTTCTCCCACTTAAAAGGGACACTCAGGTTAAATTAAATTTTCAGGGGGGGCGGAGCCAACAGCCGCACATAACAGACGTACTTTCATTGAGCTCCTGCTATATCAGCTCTCAAATTTGTCAATTATTCACTGAAAAGTCTACCTGTGGATTAATCAAACTAAGTAGGGGACACCCTGCACCCCTTGTGCTGCTTGGTCGTTTTGGGGTAAATTTGCAAGATCTGCAGAGCGATCTGTGCACCGGACAAGGCTACACTGCTGTGGAGGCCATCAGCTACTGTGCTCACGCATGATCTGCAGCGCCTGCACTTACCTCCTCAGCGCCCACTTGTGCTGCTCTTGGCTCCGGAGGGTCGGGGATCCGCTCCGGAGCCCAACAACTTAACAACTGCACTAAGAGAGCTCCTGTCTACTGGCTATTTTCTAAGCGGCAGGACAGAAAACACTCCGGTCAGCAGAACTCGCTACAATAAAAGTGAGTAACGTTTAAGGGAACACTGACTGTCATTTACATAACCCCTAGACACAATCACCCACCAGACCTTAGGATCAGAGAAAGTGAAGCATGGGTTACCTGCTCCATTAGCTCCGGGGGCTTGAGGCTGTGGTGGGAAAACCGCCATCTTTTGGACATCTACAGAAACTGCGCACTAACTTATACAGGGACCTTTAATGGGAACTGTTTAGACCCTGTATAGATAATAAGAGACTAAGGCTAAATATATGCAGAATTACAGCCTATTTGCATTTCCCCTTCAGTACAAAATCAGCCTCATAAGTTGTTACAGCTTTGCTGCCACGTGGGTTTTTTGCCCTCAGCACTGACATCGCTAACTTAGCATAAATATCTGTTGAACAACTGTATAATATCCACACATTAAATCTGTTTCCCCTCAATCCTCCTTGAATTTGAAACTAGTCACTGTGGTAACCTGGATGGTACATGCAATACCCCTGAGCTGCTTTCTTTTAAAGGGGAAGTTAAGAGGAGAGGGGGAGGAAGAGTTAAAGAAAGAAAAGTAGCACAAGTTTAATTATACTGCAGAAAATCCATCTACTAGTCTTTGCTGGACTATCACCTTTACATTCATTATAATATGCCTGAATATTGATGAAACCCTTTGTGCATTAATAACAATACTGTAACAGGGAAGACAAGGCACACCTACCAAGACTCATCTTATATTTTAAACATCTACCTGAAGTGAACACACTCTCCCTCCTTTCCTGCTGTACCTAGTTTCAGCAGGTCATACCCACATTCCTTACCCGACTTGGTCCAGTAGTGACAAATCCCCTGGAGAGTGTGTCTATAGTTCTTTCCCTCTGTAATAATCTTGATATGGCTGGCTAGGCGACCCCGCCAGATGAGGGGGGATTAGGGGACACCTATATAAATGCACCCTCAATTGTGTTGCAATTAAGAGAGACCTTGCTTCAATTTGAAGGGAAGGGGAAGGAAGGGAAGGAGAAAAAAATTGCTTTCACTCTACTGTGTGAAATACACGTGAACATTTCAACTTGTGCTAGGTGTATAACACCTCTTTACCTGAATACTAGAGATGTCTCATTCACAGAGAAAGAAAACTGGAAACAAGACTAATTCTGGAATTAAGCGGACAGTAGTGGACCACTTTGGGGCTTCAGGTGACGCTGGCCATGCTTCATTAATGTCGCTGGGGGAACCTGGTTCTTCTCCTCCTTCTAGCCCAGAATCGTCATCCCTGTCTATGGCGGTCATTCACAACCTGCAAACTGGGGATCAATCTCAAACATCTCCAACTTTCATACTTCAATCTTTGAAAACCTTGCTTGATGAGCATCATGCTTCATTCTCAGAACAGCTGACATCCACTATTGCTGATCTTAAAAAAGATTTACACTCTACTACTGAAAGATTGGATACAGTTGAGAGAAAGCAGGAAGATCTTGCTGTGGAACAATCTAATTTGCTTGGCTATACACAAATTTTGGCGGGCAATATTGCTGAATTAGAAGATAAGATGGCTGATCTAGAAAATAGATCTCGCAGGAACAATCTGCGTATCAGAGGCATATCGGAAGACATTACCAACTCTGAGCTCATGCCGTTTTTACTGGAATACTTTACCCTGCTAGCCAAACCTCAATCTTCTACAGAAAATATGGTTGACAGGGCACATAGATCTCTGAGACCTAGGGGCCTCCCCTCTGAACAGTCGAGAGATGTAATTGTAAGATTGCATTTCTATACATACAAAGAACGCTTACAAAGAGCTGCCTTTCGAAACCCAGAGTTACCTGAAAAATTTGCCAATGTTAAGATATTTGCAGACCTCTCTCCAAGAACTCTTCAACAAAGGAAAACTTTCACTGAAATAACGAAATACCTCCGCCAAAATAACATCAGATACAGGTGGGGGTTTCCCACGAAGTTACATGTCACCAGAAATGACCGCACCTTCACTATCACCTCTGTCTCTCAGGGTCTGGCCTTACTCAGATCTTGGGACCGGGACGCTGTTGCTGGGGGGACGGATGAGGATGTGATACAGAATGATATAGGAAATCAACCTCCCCCTCAATCCCGTGAATTGCCCATTTCATCTTCTGTCCTGGCATCTCGGACTCCACTGAGGCCCTCTGCAACATCTTGGAATCCTATGCCTCAACGCAAGAAATGAGACCTTGAACCCTCTCTCTTGGAGGGCAATACCTGAAAGACTGTCTGATGTGATGATCGTATTTGGTAAAGTAAAGTAATAGAGACATTGGTTAAGAAGGACTAAATGTTCTGAAAATTTAGTTTAATAAGTTGATTTGTTTCTCAAAGTGTTTCTAAAATTGTTATGCATAAGCTTATATTTACAATATGTTCTCTCTTTTCTTTTTTCCTTTTAAGAGGGCAGGAGATGTTTTCTGTTGCCCCCTTACAAATTACACTGATATACATATTGAGATTTTTGTCTTGTATTATGCTTTATTTTTAGGAGCAATGATTAGATTTTATAGTACCTAACTCAATGATATTCTGCTATAACTAGTAACATATGGCTTTATTCTCTAAATATAGGCTGGAGATGGTTTTGTGTGATGGTCTTAGATGGAGAGACTGGGAGTGTGATTGTGTGTGTGACTGTGGGTAAGGGAGGGGGGTTTATGGGTTTGTTTGTTTTTTCTCTTCGCCTGAGACCATGCTTGTATTGCCTAAGATATTATACAGCCTATGTTTATCTACATATTGCACACGAATATGATCGTTTTGTTATTATCCTTGACAAAGTAAGGTCTATTGTCATTCCAATAATGTTCCAAAAATGTTTATTATGTGTTGCAACTATTTACAGTTTACCTATATTCGCTTGTGGGACAAGTGTTCTGGTGTCCCCTCTTCGGTCCCCCCTTCTCTATTGTTTTTTGTCTGCTTTCTCTACATTACCATTTGTACTTGCTACTATTCTACACACAAGTGCCCTGTTTTTCAGGAGAAAAGAGAGCATACTGAGCTAGGGGTTTAGCTTACCATATTGAACCTGTTGTATTGTACAATCTAAGAAAAGATAATTGTTTCTATATATTGTGAATCTCTTTGTTCTCCTCTGTGTGTGACCTTTCCTCCTTCGTAGCAGGCCCCCCCCCCGTCTTCGCAGTGTTTTTTCATTGTCAGTTTTCAAATAGAGATGAGATATTAAACTATCACATTGGGTTTACTATATTGAACCACTTAAAATAAACATATCTCATCCCCCCTTTTGGCTTATCTTTCATTAAATCCTCATTCATTCAATTACTTAATATCCTACTCCACACCTCATCCCCTTCCCCATTTGACCTTCATTAAACCTTCATCCATTTATCTATTCACCTAACCTCTTCCCCCCTGGCCATATACCCAAACATTTACATGGTTCCTTCACTCCTTGTTTATCAGCTACTTGCTTATCAGCTACTCGCATACCTATATATTTCATACCTTGGCTATTCACTCTACATTCATACATTCCCGCCCTTCCTATCCCTAACCTTTTCCCTGCTTATCCTTCATCAAAATATTTACACGTTCCCCCTTGGGTATTAATCTATAACTTGTATAACTTGTCCTTCAATTCCCCACCCATTCATATACCTACCCTGCCAGTGATTAGATTCCCACCGTTCACTTAGTAATTATAGTTCGCTGGTAAATTTGTGTACCAGTGACTTTTAGCGCGATCAATCCTTTAATATACCGCAAAACTAATTACTTTTCCTCAAACCCTCCCTCCTTCCCCTTTCCCCCCCCCCCCCTTTTTTTTTTTTTTTTTTTTTTCTCTTTCTTCCTCTTCCTTTCCACGATGTCTATTGTATGTGTCTCACAAAACGTTAGGGGACTTAATTCCCCCACCAAGAGAAGCTTATTATTTCGCTCTTTAAAATACCTTAAAGCAAAAATTGTCTTTCTGCAGGAGACCCACTGGCGGGTTGGGGAACCGATTCCTATTCGTTCTCCCTACTTTCCGGTTGTAGAGAGAGCCTCCTTTGTCAAAAAATCTAGAGGCACCGCTATATTAGTTCATAGAGATGTCACCTATGAAAAACTGCATATGGACGCTGACCCCCAGGGGAGATTTCTTATCTTGGTCTGTAAGTTGGAGGGTAACACCTACACATTAGCTTCCTATTATGGCCCGAATTCTTCTCAAATTAGACATCTTAAGAAATTTTTATCTCGCTTAGACAAAGTAAAGAGAGGCCTTTTGTTACTTGCTGGGGATTTCAATATGGTTATAGACCCGGCAATGGACAAAAGAGTATCTCACGGTAGGCCTATAGACAAGACTACCATGGACACATCCCAAAAATTCTTTACCCTTTTGACCCAGGCTAACCTTTTTGATGTGTGGCGTTCTTTCAATTCCACCAATAGAGACTACACTTATTATTCCCCGGTTCATGATTCTTATTCTAGAATTGATTTTTTTTTCAGTAACCCCTGGCTCTTGGATAGGATAGGAGGGTCATCCATTGGAGAGGTTACTTGGTCTGACCATAATCCAGTGTCTGTATGTCTGAATGGAGTGACCGACCCGTCCCCTAGACCTCCTTGGCGACTAATTGATTCACTACTTTCAGTTCCGGGACAGATTGAGAAGTTTGAGGCTGAGATTACTTCATTTCTTGAGCTGAATGACACAGGAGATGTTGACAATTTCCTCCTATGGGGAGCCCTTAAAGCATATCTGCGGGGTTTATTCATTAAATTCCAGGCTCAAACTCGACGGGAATCCTCGATATCTTTGGCCCAACTACATAAGGAGCTCAGGTCCTTGACAAACTTGCACAAGCTAACTCTAGACCCCACTCTTCTACCAAGAATCTCTTCAGTGCAACAACATCTTAGAACACTAGAAAACCAGAGAGTCCAGAATAGATTACGCGAAAATAAGAAACTTTTCTATCTTAAGGGGAATAAACCTGACTACTTGTTAGCGAGGAAGTTGCGTGAGAGAACGGCTCAAGCCAGAATTCCTTATCTAATTACTGGCAATCGTAAACTAACTAACCCTAATGACATAGGGATGGAATTCGCCAGATATTATGCAAAACTATATAATCTGCAAACCTTGGGAGGTCAAGTACCCCCTAGGGTTGAAGATATTAGATTGTTCTTATCTAATCTATCTCTGCCCAAACTTTCCGAGGAACATGTGGCTACCTTAGAAGCTCCAATGTCCAGCGAGGAAGTTAAAGATGCCATTTTCTCTCTCAAGCCTCGGAAATCCCCTGGCCCGGATGGGTATTCCGACTTATTTTACAAAACTTTTAGCGCTAGCTTAACTCCTCTCCTCACACGGGTGTTTAACTCAGCAGAACAATTGGGCTACTTTCCAAATGAATTCCTCCAGGCATCCATTGTAACTTTACCTAAGCCTGGGAAATCTTCGGACGCTTGCCCCAATTTTAGACCGATCTCCCTTCTAAATCTAGATGCAAAGTTATACGCCAAGATTTTGGCTAAGCGCTTAAATAAGATGATCCCATGTCTAGTAACCCCTGATCAGGTGGGATTCACCTTGGGGCGACAAAGCCCTGATAATACTAGAAGATTATTGAATATTTTTTTGAAGCGGGTCGGCTCAGTCTCTCATGCGCTGCCGCTTGACGCCGAGAAAGCGTTTGACCGAGTCGACTGGCTATATATGAGAGAGGTACTCCTGCATCTTGGATTTACACCTTTTATCTGCACTAAAATTTTTGCGTTATATTCTAACCCTTCTGCCCGAGTGCGAGGACTAGGGTTTTTGTCTCCTGAATTCAAAATTACAAACGGAACCCGGCAAGGGTGTCCGTTATCCCCCTTGCTCTTCGCTCTTATGATGGAACCGCTCGCGGAAGCCATTAGGAAGTCCGATGGGATAAAGGGGATTACACTGCATGAAACTAACCAAAAGGTAGTTTTGTTCGCGGATGACTTAACTGTTTTGGTCACTGACCCGTTGGAATCTCTACCAAACTTATTTGATTTACTAGAAACCTTTTCGAAAATAAGTATGTATAAACTTAATTACTCTAAAACTGAAGCATTCACTTTAAATATCTCCAATTTAGATTCCCAGGCATTAAAGCGACCGTTCCCTTTTGTTTGGTCCTCTACACGGCTTAAACATTTGGGGGTCTATCTATCGCACAATATCTCTATTATATCATCTAACTTTAACCCCCTATTGGGTAAGTTTAAATAATACTTTGTAAAATGGGATTCACCTAATATCTCCTGGTGGGGCAGGATAGCTGCTATTAAAATGAACCTTTTGCTAAAGCTGACATATCTTTTCCGGTGCCTTCCTCTCCCTATTCCTAAGAGTATAATTTCTCAGTTTCAGAGACTGTGCAACAATTTCATTTGGAAAAGGAAACGTCCTAGAGTCGCGATGAAAATTATGTCATATCCAATACTGGCAGGCGGAGCGGCAGCCCCCAATATAGCAGTCTATCATGAGGCATCCAGGTTAGCCCATATCACAGCCTGGGGTTTAGAGCCCCCTGAAAGTAGGTGGGCGGAAATTGAGCAGGCGTCTCTACCAAAGGGACTCAGTCTGCGAGATCTAATCTGGATTCCAAGACACTCCAGGAAACCAGAATTAAGCTTAAATTACATCATAGCTTCTAACCTAAAGTTTTGGGATAGAATTCATCATAGGAGTGGAATTGCTCCGCACCCCTCTCCGGCCCACTCTATCACAGGCTTACTGGGTGCTTTAGCAGATCCACATCCTTTAGAGTGGAGGGCTCTTGAGATTCAGTCTGTAAGAGATTTGTTCTCGAATGAGGGCTTGATCCTGGTTACCCTCTTCCAAAATAAATTCTCCCCTTCGCCCCTGATGAGTTTTGAGTTCTTTCGATTGCGAAACTTCTTGCGTTCTTGGGGTTTTACTTCAGGACCCCTAAGATCCCGTACTCTGTGGGAAAAGCTTTGGGATGCAAGATACCTTGCCCCAAGAGTGTTCTCTCTTGCTTACTCTGCTCTGATACAGGCACCTACGTACAACAAGTCTTTTTATAGCACACATTGGGAGGGTGCTCTGCATTTTAATGCCCCTGAAGAGGCATGGAGGTCTGCAGCCTTACTAACCAAGAGTACGGTTCACAGTACTACCTATTTCGAACTCTACTTTAAGATCTTGACACAATGGCATTATACCCCCTTACGCTTATTCCAGATCTCCAAAACGAACTCCCCTATGTGTTGGAGGGGATGTGGCAGAGTAGGGTCGCCGGCCCATATGTGGTGGGAGTGTTCCAAGATTCAGAGAATCTGGACTAGGGCATTCTATTATTGCACCAAGCTAGGCTTAGTGGATTCTAACCGGCCGGCAGCAGCGCTATTCCATTTATTCACTGACAAGATGCCTCGACATTTAAAATTACTGTGTGTATATATTTTCATGTCTGTTAAATTAAATATCGCTAAGGCATGGCTCCAATCTAAGGGCCCAAGATGGAGTCAGATTAAGTCCACAATGGCACATATTGAAACCATGGAATGCGCTGTTTTTGCAGCTAATAACAAAATCACGATCCACTGTCTATGTTGGGAAGCCTGGCGACAAAGCCTAGAAGGGGAGGTCATCACATGCTAGAAATGTCTTCTACCTCATATGTTGAGATTATTAGTGATATCACTTATGAGGGGTGAGTGCCGATCGCCGGTGGGTTCTCCTGCAGAGACCTAATATTATAGCATCTTTTGGAATTAGTAGTGGGAAGTCATTTCACCTCCCCCTTCCCTCCCTCTCCCCCTTTTTTTTTTTTTTTTTTTTTTCCTTCTTCCCCCCTCCTCCTTCCTTTCCTCCCCCTCTTTCCTTTTCTTGTACTATATGCTATTCATCTGTTGAGTTGCTCTATTTCTCGCTTGATATTCATTAATAACTCGACAATCTATGTCTCTCATATACTATTGTTTTTCTTTTTGACTGTTCATGGACCGTTGTGTTATAAAACAAAAAATATGTGAGGTTTGTTTAGCCTTGGTACCCTTCGTATGACATACTATTGTTGTTCTTATTCATTTGATGTTAGTGGTCACTGATTAATATGCTGTAAACATGCTTCTGTATGACACTACGTCTTGCTATTATGTAGCAGTTTTATCTGCATATTTATATGTATGTCTTTTTTTTTTTTCCCTGCAAAACCTCAATAAAAATTAAAATTAAATTTTCAGGATTCAGATACAGCATGTCATTTTAAACAACTTTCCAATTTACTTCCATTAAAAAAAATGTGCACAGTCTTTTATATTTACAATGTTTGTGTCACCAGATCCTACTGAGCATGTGCAAGAATTCACAGACTATACGTATATGCATTTGTGATTGGCTGATTGCTATCACATGGTACAAGGGGAGTGGAAATATACATAACTTTAAAATTTGTTATAAAAAAAAAAAAATCTACTACTCATTTGAAGTTAAAGGGACAGTATACTGTAAAATAGTTTTTCCCTTAATGTGTTTACAATTGCTTTTTTTACCAACTGCAGAGTAAAAAATGTATGAAAATTAGCTTTTTAAGGCTTATTTGTGTATATTAAAGGTCTGATTTTGTGTTTTGAAGCCACAACCTAATAAAATGGGTTGAGCTTGTAGGTATAATCCGATCTCATTACTGTCTCACATTGTGCAAATATACCTGCTTCTTTATCTTATATCTGTCCTTAAAACAATCACCAGTACTTTGAGAGAACAATGGAAAATCAACATTTTATTACCTTATCTCTGCTATATCGCACTGGGAGTGTAATTTCTTCTGTTGGCTGTGTTTACAAAGCTTATCTATAGCTGGTACGCGCGGCCACAAACTTTCAGAATAGGTGGGGATACCACATGCTAAATCAACAATTTCAAATGCCAATATAAGGGTAAAGGAGCTACTTGTAAACAATTTAATACACTCCAGCAGGTAAAGTGGATCATTGGGAACAAATTAAAGGGGAGAATTTTTTTTAGTAAACTGTCCCTTTAAGACTAAGTGCTATTGCATTGTCTTGTTATCTTGCAGTTGTTGATTATGCAAATCTAATTTGTTGACTGGTCCTTTAAGAAGATGAGAGAGGCCTGTCATTTTCATCATAGGTATACCTCAACTATGAGAGACAAAATGTGGGAACAAATCCAGACAGACAATCACATTGTCTGATTTGGAAAGAATTTATTTTCATATTATGGTGGAAAATAAGTATTTGGTCAATATCAAAAGTTCATCTCAATACTTTGTTATATATCCTTTGTTGGCAATGACAGAGGTCAAACATTTTCTGTAAGTCTTCACAAGGTTGTCACACACTGTTGCTGGTATGTTGGCCCCTTCCTGCATGCAGATCTCCTCTAGAGCAGTGATGTTTTGGGGCTGTCGCTGGGCAACACGGACTTACAACTCGCTCCAAAGGTTTTCTATGGGGTTGAGATCTGGAGACTGGCTAGGCCACTCCAGGACCTTGAAATGCCTCTTACGAAGCTACTCCTTCATTGCCCGGGCGGTGTGTTTGTGATCATTGTCATGCTGAAAGACCCAGCCACGTTTCATATTCAATGCCCTTGCTGATGGAAGGAGGTTTGCTCTCAAAATCTCACGATACATGGCCCCATTCATTCTTTCATGTACATGGATCAGTCGTCCTGTTCCCTTTGCAGAGAAACAGCCCCAAAGCATGATGTTGCCACCCCCATGCTTCACAGTAGGTATGGTGTTCTTTGGTTGCAACTCAGCATTCTCTCTCCTCCAAACACGACAAGTTGTGTTTCTACCAAACAGTTCTACTTTGGTTTCATCTGACCATATGACATTCTCCCAATCCGCTTCTGGATCATCCAAATGCTCTCTAGCATACTTCAGACGGGCCCGGACATGTACTGGCTTAAGCAGGGAGACACGTCTGGCACTGCAGGATCCGAGTCTCTGGCGGTGTAGTGTGTTACTGATGGTAGCCTTTGTTACGTTGGTCCCAGCTCTCTGCAGGTCATTGACTAGGTTCCCCCGTGTGGTTCTGGGATGTTTGCTCACCGTTCTTGTGATCATTTTGACCCCACAGGGTGAGATCTTGCGTGGAGCCCCAGATCGAGGGAGATTATCAGTGGTCTTGTATGTCTTCCATTTTCTAATTATTGCTCCCACAGTTGATTTCTTCACACCAAGCTGCTTGCCTATTGCAGATTCAGTCTTCCCAGCCTGGTGCATGTCTACAATTTTGTTTCTGGTGTCCTTCGACAGCTCTTTGGTGTTCACCATAGTGGAGTTTGGAGTGTGACTGTTTGAGGTTGTGGACAGGTGTCTTTTATACTGATAACAAGTTCAAACAGGTGCCATTAATACAGGTAATGAGTGGAGGACAGAGGAGCCTCTTAAAGAAGAAGATACAGGTCAGTGAGAGCCAGAAATCTTGCTTGTTTGTATGTGACCAAATACTTATTTTCCACCATAATTTGCAAATAAATTATTTCCAAATCAGACAATGTGATTGTTTGGATTTGTTTCCACATTTTGTCTCTCATAGTTGAGGTATACCTATGATGAAAATTACATGCCTCTCTCATCTTCTTAAGTGGGAGATCTTGCACAATTGGTGGCTGACTAAAATATATATATATATATATATATATATATATATATATATATATATATATATATATATATATATATATATATATATATATATATAAATCTGGATCATGTTAAAGCAGACTTTTTGTCTTGGTCTCCTAAGATCCTACCTAGGTTTATTTTTCCACAAAAGGCAACAAAAAGAACAAACCCCATTAGAAAACAGATGTAAAATGTAGAGTTGTTTTATACTGCATGCTACTCTAAACCACAAAAGTTTAATTGATTTTACTGTCCATTTCTTCAACTTTTATGGTCCAGCTGATGCTTCTACAAGTGCTCCTGCAAGAAACTCTTAGGGACTTTGAAGAAGCATTCTCAAAGTGTACAGTAGATGCAATCAAAGGGTGTAAAGCAAGCTCATAAGCGTCTGCTTACGTGGTGCTTGTGCCCCACCTATTATATATAAATGAGGATGGTTTGGCTCTGCATATAGTAGGCAAGAACACAATACATACCTAGAGGCACATGGGATATTTATACTGCCCAACATTATGAGGGCCTGTACCACCTGCAAGAGCACAAGATGGCAGCAATATTTGCTCCAGATGTCAGGTATCTCTTCAACAAAGAATAACAGGGGAACAAAGCAAATTTAATCCTAGAAAAAAAGTGTATGCTGTCTGAATCCCCCCCAAAAAAAAAAACATTTTGAGTTTTATATCCCTTTAAGACAGGGGGAGTTGAAAAACATTGGCAGAGAGAGTTGAGGTTCCAGATTGGGATAAATCATGTTTTTTTAAAACTATATTTTAATGGTCGAAACAAAAAAAGGTGGGGCTGTGTCCCTTACATATACATCTCAATACAAATGGCCAAAAACATCTCTAAGACACCGTTAATGGAAAAATGGGAATCAGACACAAATAAAATCCAATCAAAAGAGGATTGGGAAGAAATCTTCTATACGGCAGGGAGGGGTCTGATCAGTGCAGACTTTAAAGAGAATTGTATTAAGACCACCTTCAGATGGTATCTCACGCCAGTAATTACATCACAATATAACCAGAAGGGCGACAAAAATTGCTACAGAGGATGTATTGAGACGGGGACCTACATACACATGTGGTGGGAAAGCCCCCAGATACAACGGATATGGTCTAGGCTATCTGCACTACTAAGTGATGTCCTAGATGAACGTATAACTTTAACAACGTCCCAAGCGTTATTAAACGAACATGTTAAACCCTTTAACAAAGCCATCAACACATTTATACGTACACTATGCACAGCTACTAGGATATGTGTGGCCAGACACTGGAAGATAGGGGCCCCCACATGGGAAGAAATAATAGAGAAGATCAAAGCTACATATAAGTTGTCCGAATCATCCTCCTTTATACAAGCAACTCATGACCAATTTCTAAAGATATGGAGTTACTGGATCCTGAAGGGATATTGAAACATTACTGTTAAAGAACTAGAACACACAAACACTACAAGACACAGACATTAATTTAAAGTTACAAGGGGACATAGGACACTGACTGTTTATGAGAAACCCTTGTAGAGTAAGCAGAGGGGCTTCCTCCCTGGATCTCCGAAAGAAGATTGATTGAGACAGGCAAGTTACAGTTAAAGTTTATGTTTTGCTTTATTGTTTAATGTTTATTGTTATTATATACACATTTATGTATTTGAAAGCTATAGAGGGAGGAAAACGGTTGTACTGTTATAAGGACTTTTCTGCATCTTGGATGATGTACACCCCTCTCGCTTTTAGAGGTTATAATAATATATGCAGATGCATGGACATACAGAACATTCTGGTTGAAGCTACGCTAAAATCTTATTTCCACAATTTTGACATCACATAAACTCATGCCTACTAGACAAGAAACTGAAGATTTCTCTTTGAAAGGTGGGAAGGGCAGGGGATCTTACCTGAACAAATAATATGTGATGTAAGTTTTATATGTTCTGCAATAATAATAATAAAAATAATTTCAACTAAAATGTTACCTGTGCTGAACCTATGACAACTTGAATATTGCTGCACTGACATTCCAAATCCTGTTGCTTTTTAACAGCACAACCCAACATCTCTACTGTCATCTATCAAATCCTTCAAGATCAGGGAGCCCATCTTCCATTATGTATATCATTTTTTCACAGATATTAAAGTGAATGTAAATTTTGATGCTAAAGTGCCCGGTTTTTAAAACTTTGATTAAAAACAGGGGCACTTTAATTCATCAAAATTTACATTTCACTCCTGTTCTGAAAAAATACTTACCTTTTAAACTTCACAGCAGTTCCAGCTTTCTCCGGTCTCACAAGCCATTTCTGATGTCAGAAATGATTGATAGGTCATCCTCCAATCACAGCTTCCCCCTGGGGGAATCAGTGTCTGATTCAATGCTGTGATTGGAGGAAGCTGGATGCCTCATTTTAGACCCAGGAAGAGGCTTTGAAACGGGTGGAGGAAGTTGGAGCTGCTGTGAAGTTTAAAAGGTAAGTTTTTTTTCACAACAGGAGTGAAATGTAAATTTTGATGAATTAAAGTGCCCCTGTTTTTAATCGAAGTTTGAAAAACCGGGCACTTTAGCATCAAAATTTACATTCACTTTAAAGGGACATGAAACCCAATTTTTTTCTTTCATGATTTAGATAGAGAATAACATTTTAAAAATGATTCTAATTTACTTATATTATCAAATTTCCTCATGTTATTCCTTGTTGAAGCGATATCTAGATAGGTAGCGTGAACATGACTGCAGCATTGCACAACAGGAAATAGTTCTGCCATCTAGTGCTCTTGCTTATGAATCACACTCGCAAAACTGCTGTCCTATAGTGTTGTAAACACATGCACACTCCTTAACTTTGCCTTCCTGCTTTTCATCAAAGGATAAAAAGAAAACAAATAAAATTTGCTAACATAATTAAATTGGAAAGTTGTTTAAAATTGTATGTTCTTTTGGAATCATGAAATATATTCTTTGGGTTTTATGTCCCTTTAATTTATCAAGCGCATAATCATCTACCCCATGCCCCCTCATTACATAAACAACCTTCTTCTAACCCCACCAGACCCCTTTCTAGACATTTGCAAAGATACTCCTATACCCACCTCTTATTAAATATGTAGTTACATCTTTGTGACTCCTCCCCCTCATTACATATTCAAACACTAACCCAAACCACTCCCCCTAATAACATATGCAGTTAGGACGCTCCCACTTATTTCATAAGTACCGTATACCAAATCATACACATCTCTTACCCATGTTCAATGTTTCAAGCCAGACCCTTCCCAACATTACACATGCACAGCATTCCTATTCACCTATATTAAATATGTATAGAATTACCAGCCAGGACCCTACCCCTTATTACAAATGCACAGAATCCCCAGCAAAACCCCTCAACCTCATTAAAAATGCACAGTATATCTGAACAAGCACCTCCCCCTCATTATATATGCATAGTATTCCCAGTCAAGCTCCTCATCTAATTTAAATATGCAAAATACCCCAAGGTAAGCACCTCCCACTAATAACATATGCACAAAATGTATATGCACATCACAGTCCCCACACATTAGCAAAATATACTAATAACCTCCTTTGCGCCTCCAGCCCCCAGAGTCGAATCTGACGGTCATATTGAGCAGCCTCTTCTTCGCTAATCACCGCCTCTTCTTTCTCTACCATGGTTCTTCTTGTCTCCTACAACACACACTGCGCTTACACTTAGGCGCCGAATGAATGGGCCGCAACGTGCGCGTCACCGATACGAGGAGGAGGGGCTTCCATGAAAATGAACGCGCGCGCAAGAAGCTAACGTGCCAGGTTCCTTTCCTGGCGAGATTCAGGTAGCACGCACACACTCAGCGTGCTCTCTGATTGGCCAGCGGCTTTTGGCGCTCTGCTCTGCTGCACAATGCACACATAGAAGCTTTGGCAGTGGAACCACTGTTATGCTTCTGTGGTGATTTGGAGGAATTTATTTTCACTTTCTTTGAGGATTTTTTCTCAATATGATCAGTACCTCGTGTGTCTGTCATTTCTTTCTCTTATTTTTCAGAAAGTTTTACTTTCTATAACTTTACAAGTTTTTTCTACACACATATGCTGAATTTAAAGGGGCAGTCTACCCCCAGAATTTTTATTGTTTTAAAAGATAGATAATCCCTTTATTACCCATTCCCTAGTTTTGCATAACCAACACAGTTATAATAATGTACTTTTTACCTCTGTAATTACCTTGTATCTAAGCCTCTGCATACTGCCCCCTTATCTCAGTGCTTTTGACAGACATGCAGTTTATCCAATCAGAGCAGGCTCCTAAATAACTCCATGGGAGTGAGCATCATGTTTATCTATATGACACACATTAAAGGGACATTAAACACTTTGAGATGGTAATATAAAATGATAAATTGTATATAATAAAACAACTCTGCAATATACTTTCATTATTTATTTTGTCCTCTTTGCCTGTAATTCCATTCTGAGATTGTGAGCTTTTCAGTTCCTGTTAGAAATGGAAGTGCAGAACACTGTTAAATCCAGCACAACGATTGGCCGCACACTCTAGTGACCTATGTATAACTGTCCCTAATTGGCCACAGCAGAGAAGGTAACACAAGTTACAACATGGCAGCTCCCAGTGTTTTATAGATACTAAAACTTTACACTTATTTTGTCACTTTTTAAACAACTAATGAAACTTTAAAAAATACACCTACATGTTACTCATGGACTAATCTTTTCTTTGAATGCATCATTCTATCTAGCATGTATTTAGTGTTTAATGTCCCTTTAACTAGTACTGTCTAACTGTGAAAAACTTTTAAAATGCTCTAAGAGGTGGTTTTCAACGGTTTAAACATCAGTTTAAGACCAAGCTAGGTTTAGCTTTTCAAAAATAACACCAAGGGAACAAAGCAAATTTGCTGATAAAAGTAAATTGGAAAGTTGTTTAAAATTGCTTGCCCTATCTCAATACTGAAAGTTTAATTTTGACTAGACTGTCTCTTTAAAGGGACACTAAACCCAACATTTTTCTCTCATGATTCAGATAGAGAATACAATTTAAAAAACACATAATATATGTAGCATGCACTGCCATTTGCAGTTCTAAGAGGGTGCTACAATGCCGTTTGGAGGTGCATAACAAACCCCCCCCCCCCGGCAACCCCACTATGTTTATCATAGGGTTCAAAGTGACTGAAGCAAATCTGATAATAGCATTGGAAAGCTGTTTAAAATTGTATCTTTGTTGGGTTTCTCACAGCGCCTCCTCTATATCCTACTAGCTCCCCAGAAAGAGCAAGACGCCTAGTTTGTCTTCAGGTTCAAAAAACGGTATAATTTAAGATCTAGGAAGCGCCTCACAGTGGGCAGGGATATTTTAAATGACACTATACTGATTGAGGTGATATTATACAAATTTAATATTACAGATACAATAGAAAATATTTAAAATTACACTGTTAAAATTACTCAACATTTGGTGGTTTCCTCTACATATATACAGTTTATTCTTGATGTGACTGTTTTTGTAGCATGTGTGGGCACTAATGCATCCTTTTGGATTTTTTTTTCCACTTAAAGGGACATTATACAATAGATTTTTCTTTCCATAAATGTTTTGTAGATTATCCATTTATATAGCCTATCTGAGAGTGTTTTTGTAATGTATAGTTTTGCTTATTTTTTAAAGGGATACTAAACCCAATTTTATTCTTTCATGATTCAGATAGAGCATGATATTTTAAGCACCTTTCTAATTTACTCCTATTATCACTTTTTCTTTGTTCTCGTGCTATCTTAATTTGAAAAAGCAGTACTGTAAGCTTTAGAGCTGGACCATTTTTTGTTCAACACATGGGTAGCACTTGCTGATTTGTGGCTAAATGTAGCAAACCAATCAGCAAGCTCTACCAATTTGCTGAACTAAAAATGGGCCGGCTCCTAACCTTTTATTACTGCTTTTTCAAATCAAGATAACATGAGAACAAAGAAAAAATGATAATAGGAGTAAATTATAAAGTTGCTTAAAATTGCATGCTCTATCTGAATCATGAAAGAAAAAATGTGGGGTTAGTATCCCTTTAAGAACATTGTACTGATTTTCAGACTCCTAACCAAGCCCTAAAGTATCAGATGTATATTGATGTCTACATATTCCTGCTGTCTCCTGTTTATGTAATCTGTCTTTTCATATGCAGGGGAGGGGAGGAGTGTCTGCACTTCCTGATTTCCCAGCCCCTTTTACTGGGTGCCCCAGCCTAACCTCATCAACAGTGCTAAACTGTGAGCTTCTAAATACGTTTTGAAAAGGTTTTATACTTGATTTTTAGATATGTATCTGTGCATATTCTTCTTTATAGTAGTGTTGATTAGATGCAGTTCTATGACAATTAGTGTACACTGTCCCTTTAAGTGAAAACAACACTGGAGTCTAAGCGCCCATATTTTGATTTGGTTTGCCAACATGGATTGTGGAAGTCTGCTTTTAAACTTTCACTACCCTTCTGCATTTTGGATGCTGGCCTGTATTTCCCAGGTTTGTGTGACCTTGGCCAGGTAGATATTCAATAAATTGCTTTAGCTTCTGATTGGAACTTTGGCCTGGCTGACCATTTATCTTTTCCTGATGTCATCACCCCTGAGCTACAGGGGATGAACTACCTTTGGTGCAGCAGGTGCAGTTGCACCAGGGCCCAAGTGTTGGGGGGGCCATATCAGCCAGTCTATACATACAGGGATACCCTGCTGTGCAGGGGGCAGCATTGCACAAGCATTTCACCAGAAATGCTTGTGCAATGATAAATGCAGACAGTGTATGCTGTCAGCATTTGTCGATGTTGGCAGACTTTTTCGCTACAGCGAATCATGTCCGCCCGCCATTTGTTAAATCTACCCCTGTGTCTCAGTGTCATAGTCTGGCAAATTTTACTACAGTGATTGTCACTGTTTTACAGGTACTGTAGAGTTTTATTTGATCCAGCACTGTACCCGTATCCTGTCTGGTATCTGCATGTATTGCACCTGCATAATTGAATACTGTACTGTACTGTGCTAATGTTAAACTACACTTAGCACCATTGCACACCTAATATATGTTAGTTTAAACATGTTGTCAAGTTTTTAAACACACTGGCAATTGAAAATAAAGGGAAATCCGCCTTGCTCCACTTTAAGGTGGTTTTCACTTTACAGTGGTGCCGTTCCCTAACCTGCTGTATAGGTGTGTGCAGAATGTGTACAATCCTTATGCAGGGGAGCCTTTTATCTATCATCTATCTATCCTCCAAAATCATTATATAGAGCAGCATGTATATTATTACTATTGCTTACCACTTAGTTACCTTTGAGGGGCCCAAAAAAAGATTTTGCCCCACGGCCCTCTGTTTAGTAGGTATGCTACTGTGTGGCTAGTTTCCACAAATCTATTTCAGGTTTCTTAAAACCATGGGCCGGGACCCATTACTGGGTCACAAAACCATGTTTACTCTGTCGCAACTTCTGTGTGTGTTGTATGAGAGATTGAGAGTGTGTGTTTGGTATGTGTTGTATGAGAGTATGTGTTGTAGGAGAGTGTGTTTGTGGTATGTGTTGTAGGAGAGTGTGTTGTATGAGAGTATGTGTGGGGTGTGTGTTGTAGGAGAGTGTGTTTGTGGTATGTGTTGTAGGAGAGTGTATGTGTGTTGTATGAGAGTATGTGTTGTAGGATAGTGTGTCATGTGTGCGTGTTGTATGAGGGTGTGTGTTGTATGAGAGTGTGTCATGTGTGCGTTTTGTATGAGGTTGTGTGTTGTATAAGATTGTGTCATGTGTGTGTTGTATGAGAGTGTGTCCTGTGTGGGTTGTATGAGAGTGTGGGCTGTATGAGAGTGTGTCATGTGTGCGTGTTGTATGAGAGTGTGTCGTGTGTGTGTTGTATGAGAGTGTGTGTTGTATGAGAGTGTGTCGTGTGTGTGTTGTATGAGACTGTGTTGTGTGTGCGTGTTGTATGAGAGTGTGTCGTGAGTGTGTTGTGTGTGTGTTGTATGAGAGTGTGCATGTTGTATGAGTGTCGTGTGTGTGTTGTATGAGAGTGTCATGTGTGTTGTATGAGAGTGTGTCATGTGTGTTGTATGAGAGTGTGTTGTGTGTGTGTTGTATGAGAGTGTGTCATATGTGCATGTTATATGAGAGTGTGTCATGTGTGTGTGTATTGTATAAGAGTGTGTGTTGTATGAGAGTGTCACGTGTGCGTGTTGTATGAGGGTGTGTGTTGTATGAGAGTGTGTCATGTGTGTGTGTTGTATGAGAGTGTGTCGTGTGTGTGTTGTATGAGAGTGTGTCATGTGTGCATGTTATATGAGAGTGTGTCGTGTGTGTGTTGTATGAGAGTGTGTGTTGTATGAGAGTGTGTCGTGTGTGTGTTGTATGAGAGTGTGTCGTGTGTGTGTTGTATGAGAGTGTGTCATGTGTGTGTGTTGTATGAGAGTGTGGCATGTGTGCATGTTGTATGAGAGTGTGGCATGTGTGCGTGTTATATGAGGGTGTGTGTTGTATGAGAGTGTGTTGTGTGTGAGTATGTCATGTGCGTGTTATATGTGGGTATGTGTTGTATGAGAGTGTGTTGTGTGTGTGTTAGGGTTGCCACCCGTCCCTTAAAATACAGAACACTTATAAGGTACACATGCTGCAGGGTAAGCAGGGAGGAATATGAATAGTGCTGTCCAGAAACACAATACATGTTCCACCCTGCAGCATGTGTGTCGTGTGTGTATTGTATAAGAGTGTGTGTTGTATGAGGGTGTGTGTTACATGAGAGTGTGTCATGAGTGTGTGTTGTATGAGAGTGTGTTTGAGATTGTGTGTTGTATGTGTAGTGTTGTGCTTACTTCCTGGTTTGGTCAGATGGCACATTGAGGCTTCCATACAAAGATGATGTCATCAAGTGGGCTGTGCTTAGAATCAGAACAGTTCAGAAAAGCCATCTTGTGACAGTTTTTGATGTAGTTATAAAGTACAAGGACTGAATCTGAGGCTCTGACAATTGCTGATACTAATAAATGTAATGTCAGCTACAGATCACTGCAGAGGATACAGCATCAGCCAGTCAGGAAGAGTAAGAACTGTCAGTTACACATTATAAGTTATATTGCAGTTATACAGTTAACAGTTATACAGTTATAAGTTTCCCTGGATTACTATAGTGCTGCATACACAGTGTACAGGACTGCTAATATAAGGAGTGCAGCAGCCATTCATTATAAAGGACTATATATATATGTGTATCTATCCATATTACTGTGTGCAAATCTACATTGTTATGTCATCCAGTGAATAAAGTGCCAGTTACATTTAGAAGTTGCAAGTGCATCATTCATATAAAGAGTTAATGTTTGCTATATAAGGACATTACAAGAGTGTGTCATGTGTGTGTGTTGTATGAGAGTGTGTCATGTGTGTGTGTTATATGAGAGTGTGTTGTGTGTGTGTTGTATGAGAGTATGTAATGTGTGCGTGTTGTATGAGGGTGTGTGTTGTATGAGAGCGTGTCATGTGTGCATGTTGTATGAGAGTGTGTTGTGTGTTTATTGTATAAGAGTGTGTGTTGTATGAGAGTGTGTCACGTGTGCATGTTATATGAGGGTGTGTGTTATATGAGAGTGTGTCATGTGTGTGTGTTGTATTAGAGTGTGTGTGTGTTGAATGAGAGTATGTGTTTGAGAGTGTGTCATGTGTGTGTTGTATGAGAGTGTGTGTTGTACGAGAGTGTGTCATGTGTGTGTTGTACGAGAGTGTCGTGTGTGTTGTATGAGAGTGTGTCATGTGTGTGTGTTGTATGAGAGTGTGTGTTGTACGAGAGTGTGTCATGTGTGTGTGTTGTATGAGAGTGTGTCGTGTGTGTTGTATGAGAGTGTGTCATGTGTGTTGTATGAGAGTGTGTCATGTGCGCGTGTTGTATGAGAGTGTATAGTATGAGTGTGTGTCGTATGAGAGTGTGTTGTATGAGAGTGTGTCATGAGTGTGGCATGTGTGCGTGTTATATGAGGGTGTGTTTTTTTATGAAAGTGTGTGTTGTTTGAGAGTGTGTGTGTTGTATGAGAGTGTGTCATGTGTGTGTTGTATGAGAGTATGTGTTGTATGAGAATGTGTCGTGTGTGTGTTGTATGAGAGTGTGTCATGTGTGTGTGTTGTATGAGAGTGTGTCACGTGTGTGTGTTGTATGAGTGTGTGTGTGTGTGTGTTGTATGAGAGTGTCGTGTGTGTTGTATGAGAGTGTGTCTTGTGTGTTGTACGAGAGTGTTGTGTGTGTGTGTTGTATGAGAGTGTGTCGTGAGTGTGTTGTACGAGAGTGTGTCATGTGTGTGTTGTATGAGTGTGTCATGTGTGTTTGTTGTATGAGAGTGTGTGTGTGTGTTGTATGAGAGTGTCGTGTGTGTTGTATGAGTGTGTGTTGTATGAGAGTGTGTCGTGTGTGTTGTACGAGAGTGTCGTGTGTGTGTGTTGTATGAGAGTGTGTCGTGTGTGTGTTGTACGAGAGTGTGTGTTGTACGAGAGTGTGTCATGCGTGTGTGTCGTATGAGTGTGTCATGTGTGTTTGTTGTATGAGAGTGTGTCGTGTGTGTGTTGTATGAGAGTGTGTCATGTGTGTGTGTCGTATGAGAGTGTGTCATGTGTGCGTGTCGTATGAGAGTGTGTTGTGTGCATGTTGTATGAGAGTGTGTCATGTGTGTGTGTGTGTGTTGTATGAGAGTGTGTCATGTGTGCATGTTGTATGAGAGTGTGTTGTGTGTGTGTTGTTTGAGGGTGTGTCATGTGTGTGTGTTGTATGAGTGTGTGTTGTATGAGAGTGTGTGTTGTATGAAAGTTTGTCGTGTGTGTGTTGTATGAGAGTGTGTCATGTGTGTGTGTTGTATGAGAGTGTGTCATGTGTGCGTGTTGTATGAGAGTGTGTGTGTTGTTTGAGGGTGTGTCATGTGTGCGTTTTGTATGAGAGTGTGTTGTGTGTGTGTGTTTGAGGGTGTGTCATGTGTGTGTGTTGTATGAGAGTGTGTCATGTGTGCATGTTGTATGAGTTGTTGTTGTATGTTGTATGAGTGTGGTGTATGTGTTGTATGAGAGTGTGTTGTGTGTGTGTGTTGTAGGAGTGTGTTGTGTGTGTGTTGTATGAGTCTGTGTTGTGTGTGTGTTGTAGGAGTGTGTCGTGTGTGTGTGTTGTATGAGAGTGTGTTATGTGTGTGTTGTATGAGAGTGTGTCATGTGTGCGTGTTGTATGAGAGTGTGTCATGTTTGCATGTTGTATGAGAGTGTGTCATGTTTGCGTGTTGTATGAGAGTGTGTCATGTGTGCATGTTGTATGAGAGTGTGTCATGTATGCATGTTGTATGAGAGTGTGCCATGTGTGCATGTTGTATGAGAGTGTGTCATGTGTGCGTGTTGTATGAGAGTGTGTCATGTGTGCATGTTGTATGAGAGTGTGTCATGTTTGCGTGTTGTATGAGAGTGTGTCATGTGTGCATGTTGTATGAGAGTGTGTCATGTATGCATGTTGTATGAGAGTGTGTCATGTGTGCATGTTGTATGAGAGTGTGTCATGTGTGCATGTTGTATGAGAGTGTGTCATGTGTGCATGTTGTATGAGAGTGTGCATGTTGTATGAGTGTGTCATGTTTGCGTGTTGTATGAGAGTGTGTCATGTTTGCGTGTTGTATGAGAGTGTGTCATGTGTGCATGTTGTATGAGAGTGTGTCATGTTTGCGTGTTGTATGAGAGTGTGTCATGTGTGCGTGTTGTATGAGAGTGTGTCATGTATGCGTGTTGTATGAGAGTGTGTCATGTTTGCGTGTTGTATGAGAGTGTGTCATGTTTGCGTGTTGTATGAGAGTGTGTCATGTGTGCATGTTGTATGAGAGTGTGTCATGTTTGCGTGTTGTATGAGAGTGTGTCATGTGTGCATGTTGTATGAGAGTGTGTCATGTATGCATGTTGTATGAGAGTGTGTCATGTGTGCATGTTGTATGAGAGTGTGTCATGTGTGCATGTTGTATGAGAGTGTGTCATGTATGCATGTTGTATGAGAGTGTGTCATGTGTGCATGTTGTATGAGAGTGTGTCATGTTTGCGTGTTGTATGAGAGTGTGTCATGTGTGCATGTTGTATGAGAGTGTGTCATGTATGCATGTTGTATGAGAGTGTGTCATGTTTGCGTGTTGTATGAGAGTGTGTCATGTTTGCGTGTTGTATGAGAGTGTGTCATGTGTGCATGTTGTATGAGAGTGTGTCATGTATGCATGTTGTATGAGAGTGTGTCATGTTTGCGTGTTGTATGAGAGTGTGTCATGTTTGCGTGTTGTATGAGAGTGTGTCATGTGTGCATGTTGTATGAGAGTGTGTCATGTTTGCGTGTTGTATGAGTGTGTCATGTGTGCATGTTGTATGAGAGTGTGTCATGTTTACGTGTTGTATGAGAGTGTGTCATGTTTGCGTGTTGTATGAGAGTGTGTCATGTGTGCATGTTGTATGAGAGTGTGTCATGTTTGCGTGTTGTATGAGAGTGTGTCATGTGTGCATGTTGTATGAGAGTGTGTCATGTTTGCGTGTTGTATGAGAGTGTGTCATGTTTGCGTGTTGTATGAGAGTGTGTCATGTTTGCGTGTTGTATGAGAGTGTGTCATGTTTGCGTGTTGTATGAGAGTGTGTCATGTGTGCATGTTGTATGAGAGTGTGTCATGTTTGCGTGTTGTATGAGAGTGTGTCATGTGTGCATGTTGTATGAGAGTGTGTCATGTATGCATGTTGTATGAGAGTGTGCCATGTGTGCATGTTGTATGAGAGTGTGTCATGTGTGCGTGTTGTATGAGAGTGTGTCATGTGTGCATGTTGTATGAGAGTGTGTCATGTTTGCGTGTTGTATGAGGGTGTGTCATGTTTGCGTGTTGTATGAGAGTGTGTCATGTGTGCATGTTGTATGAGAGTGTGTCATGTATGCATGTTGTATGAGAGTGTGTCATGTGTGCATGTTGTATGAGAGTGTGTCATGTTTGCGTGTTGTATGAGAGTGTGTCATGTGTGCATGTTGTATGAGGGTGTGTCATGTGTGCATGTTGTATGAGGGTGTGTGTTTGTGTTATTACCTTTTACAACACTTTGACTACAATCAGGAATAAAGTACACACACCTTTTAGTCACTGACAAAAATTGCAGCTATCTGGTGTCATGTCACTGGGTCTTAGGAAAAAAGGTTTAAAGAACCCTTATCTATTTGTTCAGCTTTCACACACACCATGAAGACTACCTAGTTGATTATTTTCAAAGGTAAAGGGCAGTAAATACTTTTGTAACTACATTTCTGCTGTGTTGCTTTAGAATATCATATCAGCCAAGTCTAAACATTTTTAAAACAAATTAACATCTTGTTTACTGCAATTATTTTTCAATAACCAAACTCCACCCACCAATTACTTTAATCAGAGGAGCCAATCCTGGCTTGAGTTTACAGTCAACAAGGCTAGCCACTGGCAAAATGTTATTAAAAATGCATTGTTTTGCAGTTGTTATCAGCTAAAGCCAGTAAAAAACAGATATGTAGCAGGGTTGGTCACAAGAGAGAGAAAAATCAGTATGTATTTCTGAGAATTAAATTACATGAAAATGGGGCAAAATAAATAATATGTATATTGCAAAGTTGTTAATGATAAAACATTTTATGCGTTGTTGAAATGTCAAGTTTAATGCAATGCTATCCTTTGTTAAACAGTAATCCTAGGTGAGCTGTGCACGTTTCTTTAGCTATCTGACAGCACTGTGTGCAACATTGCTTATTTCAGTGTTATAAAATGTGGCAAACGCTGGTGCCCTAGGCTGCTAAAAACACATGCACGCTCCTGAGCTTCTATCAGCCTACTTGTAGGTTTAGGCATCACCAAAGGATAACCGGAGAACAAAGCAAATTTGATAATAAACGTAAAGTTGCTTACAATTGCATGCTCTATCTGAATCATGAATGTTTAATTTTGACTGTCCCTTTAATTTTACTTATATTATCAAATTTACTTCTTTCTCTTGATATCCTTTGCTGGAAAACATACCTAGATAGGCTCAAGGCAAGCAATGCTAGCTGCATACTACAGATACCCCTCTTGTCATTGGCTTTCCAGATGTGTTAAGTCCCAGTAGTGCATTGCTGCTCTGGAGCTCACTTTAACTATGTGCTTTACTTATTTGCAGGGGATTAAAAAAGGTACTAAAGGATAGGCAGACTAGGTTCCCAAATAGGTAATCTGTCCACCTGTCTGAAGTTACTATTGCACAAGTATTTCCTTGTGCAACGCAGCCCTTGATCTCATGTGAGATCAGGGCCTGGCAATCATCCCAAACAAACAAGTATGGGGTGATTTATCTAACCCCCCCCCCCCCCCCCCGGTGTCCTATGAATGTTGCTTCTTAACCGGCCCAAGGGCTTCAAAGCAGCATTCACTGCTTAGTGCATGAAGCCCAAAGAGCTGTTGTTTAGACATAACACATTGGAGAATTATTTTATTTTTTTGGATGTGAATTAATTAAAGGGACACTAAACCCAATTTTTTTCTTTTGTGATTCAGATACAGCAGGCAATTTTTAAGCAACTCTCTAATTTACTCCTATTATCAATTTGTCTTCGTTCTCTTGCTATCTTTATTTAAAAAGCAGAAATGTAAAGATAAGAAGCCGGACTATTTTAGGTTCAGCAACTTGGATAGTGCTTGCTTATTGGTGGGTACATTTAGTCACCAATAAGCAAGCACAACCCAAGTTCTGAACCAAAAATGGGCCAGTTCCTAAGCTTTACATTCCTGCTTTTTTAAATAAAAATAGCAAGAAAACAAAGAAAAAATTGATAATCGGAGTAAAGTTGTGTGACGAAACCAATCTCGCCACTGTACTTTGGAGGGCCTGTTATGGAACATTCTTTGGGCTGGAGGTACATGGGCTTAAGGATACCCAGAGACTGCATGGAAATATGGAAATATGGAATTTTATATGCTGGACACCCCATGTACTTTCATAACTCTGTCTTATGTCTATGTCACCCTGTATCCATAAATACAGGATGGGTACAGGGTGTGAGTGCCCCTTGTGGGAGCAATTGTGACTCTATAAGCCAAGTGGGCATAAAAGACTTTATAGCTAATAAGAACTGTTCCTATATTCTCTAATAAGATGTATTCTATGTATGTTTCAGATCTGATTGTGTCTCAGGAGTCTGTTTGGGTAAACTGATTGTGTCCTTGTGTGATTATGTTAACTAGACTGCCCAACATCAGATTGTCTGAGTAAACATTCTTCCCTAGTTAATTAACTTAATATGTTAATCTGTTTTACCTGTGAATAGACAATTGTTAGAGGTTTGATGCATTGTTCATATGTTTGCTTTACTGTTAAACCAATGCCCTTTGTAACCTGAAGCCAGGGTGTATAAATCTGTGTGCTGCCTTCAAATAAAGTAGATATTCTGCTTTAAACCTGAAATGTGGAGCTTGGTCTCATGTTTGCAGGGAAACCGATCAAGGTTGTGAAGTACTGATTCTGTATGCAGGACATTGTTCCCTGGTATTAACCCTTGGTACACTGTTGGTACCGTAACATTGGTGGCAAGCGACGGGATTGATCCTACAGCCAGAAGGACAGCTACAGGAGACACCATTCCGTGGATTTACAAGTTGGGGGCAACGCATGTCCCAGTACAGCGACCCTAAAAGCAACAGAATGGAACCAGCAGTTTTATACGAGGAGGAGGACCTGGATGGCCGGGATGCATTAAGGAAAGACATCTGGTACCAGGCCCTGGATAATGTGCAATACCAGCAGGGTAAGAGTCTCCCCAGTGAAGAGCAGCGGTTGCAGAAGCAAGTGGCCCTGCGGATGCCCTTCCTGGGAGAGCAGCCCCTGGAGGAATGGGTGCAGGAACTAGAGCACCGGGTATGGCAGGAGCTATGGCTGGAGGATGCCTACCAGGCGCTCTGGTGGTATATGGCACAGTGTATGCCCTGGACAGCTGAGCATGACAGGCCAGAGGGAGAGGAGTTTGATGGTCCTGGCTTGTTGTGGGAGTCCTTTGCAGAGCCTGACTTTGGGAGCCCTGCACAGACCAGACTTCAGGACATTTTCTATGAGAGGGAGGCTAGGCATGACTGGGCTGACCCCCATGAGGTAGAGCAAGACCTGGCTCACTTAGCAGCCCTGGAGTGGGAACTGGAGCAGGACTACCGAGATCTCTTCCACTCCATTGGGAAGGCTCAGCAGGACAGCAAGGTGAAAGACCCAGATCCAGACCCATTCAGCTGGGAAGATATTGTGGAGATTTACTGGGAAGGACCCCAGGTGGCCGGTGGAGATGGGACCGAGGTCTCTCCACTGGTCCTGCAGGGAATTGGGAGCCCAGACTCCAATCCCCAGCGGCAGGCTGAGTTACAGGGGGCAGAGACAGTTGGTCCTGTCCCCCAGCAGCAGAGTGATATGCAGGGAATTGGGAGCCCAGACTCCATTCCCCAGCGGCAGGCTGAGTTACAGGGGGCAGAGACAGTTGGTCCTGTCCCCCAGCAGCAGAGGAATATACAGGGAATTGGGAGCCCAGACTCCATTCCCCAGCGGCAGGCTGCGTTACAAGGGGTAGGAACAGTTGGTCCTGTCCCCCAGCAACAGGGATGTTTAGCCAAAGGGGAGACGATTGGTCTCCCCCTCCAACAGCACAGCTATGTATCCAAAAGGGAGACAGTCGGTCTCCCCCTCCAGCAACCAGGCTCCCACAAGGCTACTTCCATGGTAGTACTGGCACCTGGGCAGAGTACAGCTGGTCTCTGCCCACCTCGCAACCCACCAATTCAGCGTACCCGTCCCCCACACAGCTGTGGTGAGGCACCTGGAAATGGACAAGTTTTCCCCGTACTCAAGTGTAGTAACCATTTATTGTGGGTGGGCTGTTCTACTAATTGTGTTTTATGGGTGGGTTGCTGGACTAACCAGGGCACTGACCGGCAGGAGGTCAGATACCCTGTTAGTCTGTTTGGAAAAGGGGAGAGATGTGACGAAACCAATCTCGCCACTGTACATTGGAGGGCCTGTTATGGAACATTCTTTGGGCTGGAGGTACATGGGCTTAAGGATACCCAGAGACTGCATGGAAATATGGAATTTTATATGCTGGACACCCCATGTACTTTCATAACTCTGTCTTATGTCTATGTCACCCTGTATCCATAAATACAGGATGGGTACAGGGTGTGAGTGCCCCTTGTGGGAGCAATTGTGACTCTATAAGCCAAGTGGGCATAAAAGACTTTATAGCTAATAAGAACTGTTCCTATATTCTCTAATAAGATGTATTCTATGTATGTTTCAGATCTGATTGTGTCTCAGGAGTCTGTTTGGGTAAACTGATTGTGTCCTTGTGTGATTATGTTAACTAGACTGCCCAACATCAGATTGTCTGAGTAAACGTTCTTCCCTAGTTAATTAACTTAATATGTTAATCTGTTTTACCTGTGAATAGACAATTGTTAGAGGTTTGATGCATTGTTCATATGTTTGCTTTACTGTTAAACCAATGCCCTTTGTAACCTGAAGCCAGGGTGTATAAATCTGTGTGCTGCCTTCAAATAAAGTAGATATTCTGCTTTAAACCTGAAATGTGGAGCTTGGTCTCATGTTTGCAGGGAAACTGATCAAGGTTGTGAAGTGCTGATTCTGTATGCAGGACATTGTTCCCTGGTATTAACCCTTGGTACACTGTTGGTACCGTAACAAGTTGCTTAAAATTGCCTGCTCTATCTGAATCATAAAATAAAAAAATGTGGTTATAGTGTCCCTTTAACTTAGCTTGCAATACTAAATGATTGTCTTGTACTGGCATTGTAGTCCAGTGATCCCGTTTTTCTATTTTTTTTTTTTTTTTAATTAATTTATTTTTTAAATATCTAGCTGGTTTCACGTGCATTGCAGGTGAGCTGCTATTGTTTATACTAAACAGCTGACAAACACTTTGCTAACAATAGCTTGAGAATGTTGGTGCCAGATGTGCAATAAATATAGTGCATTTGTCAAACCACAATTATACCACTTAGGTAATCACAAACACATTTATTCTCCAAGTGCTTAGAGTACTCTCTTATATTTATCCTTGGGTGCCGCTATGGCTGTCTTATGTTTATCCTTGGGTGTCGCTATGACTGTCTTATGTTTATCCTTGGGTGCCGCTATGGCTGTCTTATGTTTATCCTTGGGTGCCGCTATGGCTGTCTTATGCTTGTCCTTGGGTGCCGCTATGGCTCTTATGTTTGTCCTTGGGTGCCACTATGGCTGTCTTATGTTTGTCCTTGGGTGCCGCTATGGCTGTCCTATGTTTATCCTTGGGTGCCGCTATGGCTGTCTTATGTTTGTCCTTGGGTGCCGCTATGGCTGTCTTATGTTTATCCTTGGGTGCCGCTATGGCTGTCTTATGCTTGTCCTTGGGTGCCGCTATGGCTGTCTTATGTTTATCCTTGGGTGCCGCTATGGCTGTCTTATGTTTGTCCTTGGGTGCCGCTATGGCTGTCTTATAACTTGTCCCTGGCGTTCTCCCACTTGGTTCAGTAAATAGGACTTGCTGAACCGAGTGCCACGCAGGCAGAGTGTTCCACAGAAAGGGAGCACTGTTACAAAAGCATTCGTTTTCATTGTGTGCCATTAAGTGCTATGTGACAGACCCTTCGGTCAGAACTAAAGAGTTAAATTTTGTTCAGCTTCAAGAAACCTATTCTAAATACAAGTTTGCTGGGATCAGCTCTAATTAAGTTTAGTGATAAAACATTCCCATTGTCTAATCAGACTGCTAGTGATAAGGTGGACTGCATTGTTTTATTGTGTGTAATGTTATCTGCTGAAGTAATGTTGTGGCCTGTCAAAGGGCGTTGCCTCTCTATCTAAATGCATCAAATGTGTGATTGGGGATTTTATGCCTCCCCCTGAGAGTGTCTTTTTTGCATGTAACCTCAATAAAAACCAGGCTGTGTGTTCCAGCACATCAGACCTATTTTGACCCTCTAACTTGCAGCTTTGACTCATGTTTGTAGGACGCAGACCAGACGGCGAGATACCAGCCCAGCAGCGGTGGTTCATAGAGTCTGCATTACTGATGGTGGCTACGCAGTAGTTATAGTGTCTACGGTGCTGATGATCCTTTGGGGAGCGCTAGGAGCATCATTTTCTACGGTCCAATTTCCAGCCAGCCTGGAGGCAACCGTAACACTGTCTTATGTTTGTCCTTGGGTGCCGCTATGGCTGTCTTATGTTTGTCCTTGGGTGCCGCTATGGCTGTCTTATGTTTGTTCTTGGGTGCCGCTATGGCTGTCTTATGTTTGTCCTTGGGTGCCGCTATGGCTGTCTTATGTTTGTCCTTGGGTGCCGATATGGCTGTCTTATGTTTGTCCTTGGGTGCCGCTATGGCTGTCTTATGTTTGTCCTTGGGTGCCGCTATGGTTGTCTTATGTTTGTCCTTTGGGCACTCACAGAATGTCCTCTCATTTTTACTTGGTTTTATGGGGTTGTCTCATGTTTATTGTTTAGTGCAGATGGGGCTGTCTCACCTTTATCCTTGGGCACCTAGGGGGCTGTCTCACCTTTATCCTTGGGCACCTAGGGGGCTGTCTCACCTTTATCCTTGGGCACCTAGGGGGCTTTCTCACCTTTATCCTTGGGCACCTAAGGGGCTGTCTCGCCTTTATCCTTGGGCACCTAAGGGGCTGTCTCACCTTTATCCTTGGGCACCTAGGGGGCTGTCTCACCTTTATCCTTGGGCACCTAGGGGGCTGTCTCACCCTTTATCCTTGGGCACCTAGAGGGCTGTCTCAGCCTTTATTCTTGGGCACCTAGGGGGCTGTCTCACCTTTATCCTTGCGCACCTAGGGGGCTGTCTCACCTTTATCCTTGGGCACCTAGGGGGCTGTCTCACCTTTAAACTTGCGCACCTAGGGGGCTGTCTCACCTTTATCCTTGGGCACCTAGGGGACTGTCTCACCTTTATCCTTGGGCACCTAGGGGGCTGTCTCACCTTTATCCTTGCGCACCTAGGGGGCTGTCTCACCTTTATCCTTGGGCACCTAGGCGGCTGTCTCACCTTTATCCTTGGGCGCCTAGGGGGCTGTCTCACCTTTATCCTTGAGCGCCTAGGGGGCTGTCTCACCTTTATCCTTGCGCGCCTAGGGGGCTGTCTCACCTTTATCCTTGCGCACCTAGGGGGCTGTCTCACCTTTATCCTTGGGCACCTAGGGGGCTGTCTCACCTTTATCCTTGGGCACCTAGGGGTCTGTCTCACCTTTATCTTTGGGCACCTAGGGGGCTGTCTCACCTTTATCTTTGGGCACCTAGGGAGCTGTCTCACCTTTATCCTTGGGTACCTAGGGGGCTGTCTCACCTTTATCCTTGGGCACCTAGGGGGCTGTCTCACCTTTATCCCTGGGCACCTAGGGGTCTGTCTCACCTTTATCCTTGGGCACCTAGGGGGCTGTTTCATCTTTATCTTTGGGCACCTAGGTGGCTGTCTTACCTTTATCCTTAGGCACCAATAGGGCTGTCTTATATTGCAGGGCCCCGAGAAGATTGTCTCACATTTTGTCTCTGGGACCTGAGAGTGCTGTATTACATTTGCTGCCCCTAAGCACTGAATGGACTGTCTCCTTTTTATCCTGCGTGCTTATGGGGCTGGCTCATATGTCTCCTTCATGTTTAGGGGCTGTCATGTTTTCTTCCACAGGTGCCAAGGGAGCTGTTGGATTTCTTTAACTGGACACTAAAGTGCCCCTCTCATGTTTTTTACCATCTCACTTCATTTATTTAGGTGCTATGGGCCTATCTCATTTTTTTTGCCTTGGACACTAAGGATAATATTCTCTCATCTGTTGCTCAATAGGTTCTGGATAAACCACTATATAAAGCTATATTCAGACCTCCAAAATGTCCCTTTTTAAGAGGGACAGTCCCTAATTCTGAGCTCTGTCCCTTTGAGGCAGCAATATGTCCTCAATTGCAGAATTTCCCATAACCCTGCTATTCACACAAATGGTTTGTTCCACTATGTTGCACGTCCCATGGCCACAGTTTTGTTATAAATACAGCAAAATAACCTTCCTATTATCAATTAAGTGTACAAAACGCAGCAAGAATGGGGAAGAGCAGTGATCTAATAGACTTTAAACGTGGCATGATCATGATAGTAGGTGCAAGATGTACTGGACGAAGCGTATCTGAAAGGGCAGTACTACAGAACTTTTCAGGTACTACAGTATCAAGATTGTATTGAGAATGGCGCAACAAACAAAAAACATCTAGTGCTGTGGAAGAAAAATTCTCATTGATGAGAGAGGTCAGAGGAGATTAGCTAGACTTGTGCAAGCAAACAAACAGGCCATATCAGAATTCAACCTTGATGCGGAGAAAAACATATTGCAGCACACCACTAGACGCACCTTGTCATGGATGGTCTACAACAGCCAGTGGCCACATCGGTCCTGTGTTATCAGAGAACAAGAGAGCACTCCTTCTCTGGGCACAACAACCAGCATTGGACCATCGAAGACTGGAAAAGGTCGCTTGGTCTGACGAGTCAAAGTTTCTAGTGCGTGATGTTGATAGCAGGCTCCAAATTTGGCAAAAACAGCATGAATCCATGGACCCGTCATGTATGATGAAAACTGTGAAAGGTGGTGGGGGCGGTGTTATGGTGTGGGGAAAGTTTTCCTGGCACATGTTGGGTCAATAGACCTCCACAACATTTTCAGCACCTTGTTGAATCCATACCTAGATGAATTCAGGCTGTTTTGAAGGCTAAAAGAGGCTCAGGACGCTACTAGGTAGCTGTACCTAATAAAGTGGCCGCATATATACTATAACATATATATATATATATATATATATATATATATATATATATATATATATATATATATATATATATATATATATATATATGTAATCTAATAAAGTTTCTGGGGGGTATATATATTCATCTAATAACTTTTTTTTTCATCTTTAATGAATCCTTCTACAACCTTCATTTTGTCAGTGTATGGCCCCATTTGCTTATTTGTTTTTCTAGGACCAAACTGATGTAAACAGTGTTGTTTTAATTATCCCAGGTGTGTACAAACAAAGGAATGTGAACACTAGATTTTATTGTTTAGAAACTAAATGTGTTTATGTACACACATAATAATGTATGTGCGTATTAAAGGGACAGTAAAGCAAAAATTAAAGGGACACTGAAGTCAAGATTAAACTGTCATGAATCAGATAGAGCATGCAATTTTAAACAATTTTCCAATTTACTTCCATTAACAAAATGTGCACAGTATTTTTATATTTACACTTTTTTGAGCATGTGCAGGAATTCACAGAATATTTGTGATTGGCTGATGGCTGTCACATGATACAGGAGGAGTGGAAATAGACATAACTCCGAAAAAAAAACTTCTTCTACTTTGAAGTTCAAACTAAGTGATATTGAATTGTCTTTCCTGATGCAGCTTTGGTAAACATAACATATATCGCAGAAAGTGTTTCTGCCCTTTTATTGACATTGGAGTACTGGAGTTGAACTTCAATGATTGGAAGTACCATGTAATGTGTGTTACTCTGAACAAGTGTCACAAAAAGCAGGTGCCAGGTAAATTGTATTATACTCAAGTGTGCCACAGTAAAACAAGCCAGATAAACATTTGATGAAATGAAGTTAGATATTTTATTTTCCTCTTTTGTATGTAAGAGGTGCAGCATTAAAGGGACACTCAATCAAAATTAAACTTTCATTATTCAGATAGAGCATGCAAATTTAAACAATTTTCTAATTTACTTCCATTAACAAAATGTGCAGTCTTTTTATATTTAAACTTTTTGAGTCACCAGCTACTACTGAGCGTGTGCAAGAATAAGTGTGTATGCATTTGTGAATGGCTGATTGCTGTCACATGGTACGTGTATGCATTTGTGATTGGCTGATGGCTGTCACATGGTACAGGGGGAGTGGAAAAAGACAAAGCTTTTAAAATTGTCAGAAAAAAAATCTACTACTCATTTGAAGTTCAGACTAAGTACTATTGCACTGTCTTGTTATCTTGCATTTGTTGATTATGCAAATCTACAGTGTTGACTGGTCCTTTAATGGACTATATATAATTGTTATTCAAATGTTTCCAAAGATTTGCCCGTTTGCCTGTGCGCGATAATTAACCAGCTATTACAAGTGGCTGGTTAGCGCTTATAAAATTAACCAGAGATCAGATCTCTGATTCATTTTACAAAAGTTCCCCAAATGCCCCAAAATACAGTGTAGTGTATTTTATTTAAAAATAAAGATAGCAGCATCTTTATTTTTTAATAAAACAACTGCACTAGGCAGTGTTTTGGGGGTAAAGTTGGTAGGAGTGGGGTGTTAGAATAAACAAAACAGCACTGAAAAGTGCCTTTACATTGTGGTCTATGGGAACTGTGTGTTCCCAGTAAATATATATGCATATGCTTATATACATATATATTTATGTGTTAATAGTTGTATATACACATATAAACACACACATATATATATAATGATATACATATATACTTATAGTTGCTGCGCTACTTACCCCCTTCACTGCACTTAGGTTCTGATGCCTTCTCTGACAGATTTAGAACGAGGCTACCATTGGAGCCTATGGAAGAGCGCTATTGTGACAACTTGTAATACCAGGGCACAATACCATCTCAAAGTGTTTAAAGGGACATAAAACAAGAGGCTCAGGACGCTACTAGGTAGCTGTACCTAATAAAGTGGCCGCATATATACTATAACATATATATATATATATATATATATATATATATATATATATATATATATATATATATATATATATATATATATATATATATGAGGAAGAAAGGGGAGTCACCAGCGCTAAAACTACTATAGAAGAAATAGCTAGTGAGTTACAGATAGCATAAAAAAGATGGCATAAAAAAGATCGTTCAGTGATTAAAGATGTAATGTTTCTATTGGACTGCACTAACTTGGTTGATAAGTAGTGCACCAAAACTTATATGTATAGATAAGTATAAGAACTGAGCGTGCAGCCTAAAGTGTGAGTCAGTGTACCCGTGTCACTGAATTAAATGTGGGTCGAAAGAGAATATTCTCAAAAGTAAATAGGCGCACTGCTATACAATTATGAATAATGTAGTATTAATATACTGTATGGTGTATACAAAAATCAAAGTTCAAAACCAATCAGTTGGTACAGGTTAGTTCTTTCCCAGTAAAGTTCTGGTATAGGGTAAGTGATAGCGCTTACCAGAGCCGACCTCAATCCTATGAGGTAAGTGATCCGCAATGGAGTATAGATGATCCCTTTGGAACTGTGTGCTCTCGTGGAAATCTTTTGGTATTTGTTGCTCCTTGCCAATGGAGATCCTGGACTCTCTTATGAAAGCAAGAATGATTCCTTGGTTCTCTCTATGGTATTTTGTTGAAGTCCTGCTGGTTTCTAGAGGAACTTGTTGGTGCAATGGCAATCTTGGACTCTCAATGGATTCCTTCTTCTTTCAGAAGTTTGGATGTCCAATATTCTCATAGATGAATAGAAAAAGAGAAAAACAACATAGAGTAGTACTGCAAGAAGATTAAAGCAGAAACTAAATGTATATCCTGGTGTAAAGTAAGTATATTGCGCTTACCAGAGCAAACCTCAATCCTATGAGGTAAGTGATCAGCAAGGTGTTAGAGGTGGTGTTTTGGATGTTTCAAGAAATTCCTGGTCTTTTTTCATCAGAGGGAATGGCAATCCTGGACTCTCTTGTTAGAGTAGGAACAGTCCTGTAGTTCACCCTTTGTTGGTTTTAAACACAAGTGTGTCTTTGATAACTTCTTGTCCAAATGAAATCCTGGGCTCTCTGAGTATTTATTCTCTCTTTTGGTATTAGGATGTCACTTGTCCTCATGAGAGATTAGTTATAAAATACAAGAAGTAGAGACAGAGACATAGTGTAATACCGTAAAATATGAGAAGCTATTTATTACAGATGAATAATAAATAATAAAAAATGCTTACATTAAAAACATTTTAAACTTGGTATGAGGTTAAAACAAAAAAATAGCAGCATATAAAAACCCTGAAAGTCACTCTATGTTCAGGGAAATGCTGCAATTGAATTTGTTATAGAACAGCAAAGAATGGTTGTTCAGCTGTAATAGCAAGGTGCTAATAAAGTGACAGAGTTAAGCAGTTATAGCTAAATCTGTGAAAAACAACAATGGTAACCGGTAATAAGTTATGGATTATCCTGTAATAGACATAAATGTGTAATTGTGTAATCCACAAAAATGAAATACAAGGATACCATGTAATTTCAAGTACAGTACCGGTAGATGGTGAAGGAAATAAGGTATAGATAAATCTCGATGCCGGTTCTAGCAGGACCTGTCAGCCCACTTTGTGGTAAGTAATCCTTACGCGTTTCGAAGTAATAACTCTACTTCTTCTTCAGAGGAAAAATAGTGTTCTGACAGGCATCGGCATTTTCTCGGTTTAAATAGGGACCGCAACAGTGGGCGTGAGGTTCAGGCCTGCTAGAGTGTACGGCTAGACGTACGTATGACGTCTACGTAATTAGGTATGCGCATGTCCATTGCAACAAACCTGGTTGCTATAGCAACAAGGGGACGCTAAGAGCGAATATGTGAGCTGTAAGTATTGTGGTGCGCTGGAAAGCAGAGGATTACACCTAGATATTGCGACGGTGTTCCTTGCATAGGAAATATATACTTGGCTAAAATTCGAGAATCGAAGCATTTCATTTAAATATTATACTTGGATCCCAAAGATTTTTTGTATATATTAGCGCAATGACATTTTTGTTAAAAATGGTCCCAGGGTAAATATGTACATGAACCAAACAGTTTTTTTAGAAAACATATAGAATAACAATTTGCTGCTATTTAGCCTATCATGTACTTAAGGGCCAAGTGTTGCATCTGAGAAATGAAATGATGTTTTTTATGTTTACAATTTTAAAATAATGGGCTTGTTTGTAAAGATATGGGGATCTGTAAGTACAATATTCGACTAGAATCATAAAGATTTCAGAAGTCTGATTCACGATATCTTAAGATTGTAACAGGTTAATATGCCGAGACACCAAATGAATTCTAAAAAGTATATATATA
Organism: Bombina bombina; assembly: GCF_027579735.1. Classification (NCBI taxonomy): domain Eukaryota; kingdom Metazoa; phylum Chordata; class Amphibia; order Anura; family Bombinatoridae; genus Bombina; species Bombina bombina. Next base: position 524,564,871 of record NC_069505.1, on the reverse strand, counting down.
TATAAAACAGACAGATATCAGCTAAAAACATTGTAAGATTAGTAGCAATGATTAGGTAAAAGGTGGACTCGATAGTAAATGTGTGTCTACTGTTCTATGAGAGAAATTTAAAATAGTTAATCTATGTAAATCATGTCCTAGAGAGTGGCATGTAATAGTGGAACAATAAATGGGGATTTCTTATGGTCCCAACCAATCTTGGGTTCTAAGACCCTTTGGGTATGCCTCTATCAATATGATACTACTCGTTTGTCTTCCTACTTAGATGTCTATGGCAATAGGGAAGATGAAATTCTGTATATGTGTACCTTTATTTGTAAACCATATAAAGATGTTAATGATTCTGTGAGGATTGAATTTTGCTGAAGAGACAGACTCTTTAGAGGAAGGCTGCGAGATCTATATCCTCGTTGAGCCCCATAGGGGTCATTGTACCCATATTATGTATCCAGTATGTTTCTTGTTGGCGTAATTTTAGGAACCTGTCTCCTCCTCTTTTGGGAACTGATACTTGTTCTAAAATCGTACCTTTTAACAATGTTTGATCTTGGTTATGAATTTTTTTGAAATGTCGAGAGACACTGTGTCCTTTAAAGCCTGCCTCTATATTCTTTAAATGTTCTAATAGTCGTACCTTATATGGGCGTTTCGTGCGGCCTATATATTGTAGTTTACATGGGCATTCGAGAAGATAAACAACAAATGTGCTTTTGCAATTGGTTAAAGTGTTGACTTCGCAAGTTTTGTTAGGATATGTTTTCGAATTTATTATTTTAGTGGGTTTTTTTCCTCCATAGGCATGCTCACAGCCTTTGCAATTAGCCCTATTGCACTTGTAAAATCCCTTAGTATTAGAAGTAAGCCAGTCGGTTTTTGACTGTGTTGTTTTTAGTTGACTGGGCACTAGGATTTGTTTTAAACATTTATTTTTTCTGAACGTAATTTTAGGTGCTTTGCCTATACTGTTTTTGAGAAACTTATCCTGTTCGAGTATGGGCCAATATTTTTTGAGTATTTTCTTAATTTCAGGTGCTGCTTCATTATAAGTTGTTACCATTCCTAGTCTTTTGTTGTTACTCTCAGTAGATTTTTTACCTTTTTCTTTATTTGTAATGAGAAGTTGTTTTCTATCTAATTTTTGAACCTTTTTAAAAGAATTGTCTATTAGTTTTTTAGGATAGCTTTTTTCTACGAGTTTTTCTTTCAATAATTTGGCTTCTTTAATGAAGTCTTTGTCTTTTGTACAATTTCTTTTGAGCCGCTGGAATTGTCCGTATGGGATATTATGAATCCAGGGCTTGTAATGTACGCTATCTGCACGAAGATATCCATTACAATCAGTGCTTTTTCGGTATAGTTTTGTACATATATCAGTGTCTTCGTGAAATAGGGTCAAATCTAGAAACTCTATGGACTCCTGTTCAATTTTTGATGTGAATTGGAGGTTAAAAGTGTTGGTATTTATATGTTGAATAAATTTTGTGATAGTTGTTTCATCTCCTTCCCAGATTAGTATAATATCGTCAATATACCTGCCCCACCAGATGATGTTTTTGTGAAAGGGATTATTGCAGTATATGTACGAATCTTCCCAGAGACCCATATATAGATTGGCGTAGCTGGGTGCCATGGTTGTACCCATGGCTGTTCCGCTTATCTGTAAATAATATGAACCATTGAATTCAAAGTAGTTTTTTCCAACACAAATCTAATGCATTCAGTTATGAAATCTTGGTGATTGGTCTGTAATTCTGTTCTTTTAAGAATTTGTTTCATTGCTGCAATCCCACTTTCGTGGGGGATACTGGTATATAAAGAGGAGACATCTAGTGTTATCCATTTATAATTTTCTCTCCATTCTATATTCGTGATTTTACTTATGGTGTCCACAGAGACCCTAAGATATGATTTTAAATTTGGAACTAAAGGTTTGAGGAAAAAGTCCACATATTCCGAAATTCTAGCTGTAAGAGAGTCAATGTTTTTAATGTAAGCATTTTTTATTATTTATTATTCATCTGTAATAAATAGCTTCTCATATTTTACGGTATTACACTATGTCTCTGTCTCTACTTCTTGTATTTTATAACTAATCTCTCATGAGGACAAGTGACATCCTAATACCAAAAGAGAGAATAAATACTCAGAGAGCCCAGGATTTCATTTGGACAAGAAGTTATCAAAGACACACTTGTGTTTAAAACCAACAAAGGGTGAACTACAGGACTGTTCCTACTCTAACAAGAGAGTCCAGGATTGCCATTCCCTCTGATGAAAAAAGACCAGGAATTTCTTGAAACATCCAAAACACCACCTCTAACACCTTGCTGATCACTTACCTCATAGGATTGAGGTTTGCTCTGGTAAGCGCAATATACTTACTTTACACCAGGATATACATTTAGTTTCTGCTTTAATCTTCTTGCAGTACTACTCTATGTTGTTTTTCTCTTTTTCTATTCATCTATGAGAATATTGGACATCCAAACTTCTGAAAGAAGAAGGAATCCATTGAGAGTCCAAGATTGCCATTGCACCAACAAGTTCCTCTAGAAACCAGCAGGACTTCAACAAAATACCATAGAGAGAACCAAGGAATCATTCTTGCTTTCATAAGAGAGTCCAGGATCTCCATTGGCAAGGAGCAACAAATACCAAAAGATTTCCACGAGAGCACACAGTTCCAAAGGGATCATCTATACTCCATTGCGGATCACTTACCTCATAGGATTGAGGTCGGCTCTGGTAAGCGCTATCACTTACCCTATACCAGAACTTTACTGGGAAAGAACTAACCTGTACCAACTGATTGGTTTTGAACTTTGATTTTTGTATACACCATACAGTATATTAATACTACATTATTCATAATTGTATAGCAGTGCGCCTATTTACTTTTGAGAATATTCTCTTTCGACCCATATATATATATATATATATATATATATATATATATATATATATATATATATATATATATATATATATATATATATATATATATATATGTAATCTAATAAAGTTTCTGGGGGGTATATATATTCATCTAATAACTTTTTTTTTCATCTTTAATGAATCCTTCTACAACCTTCATTTTGTCAGTGTATGGCCCCATTTGCTTATTTGTTTTTCTAGGACCAAACTGATGTAAACAGTGTTGTTGTAATTATCCCAGGTGTGTACAAACAAAGGAATGTGAACACTAGATTTTATTGTTTAGAAACTAAATGTGTTTATGTACACACATAATAATGTATGTGCGTATTAAAGGGACAGTAAAGCAAAAATTAAAGGGACACTGAAGTCAAGATTAAACTGTCATGAATCAGATAGAGCATGCAATTTTAAACAATTTTCCAATTTACTTCCATTATCAAAATGTGCACAGTATTTTTATATTTACACTTTTTTGAGCATGTGCAGGAATTCACAGAATATTTGTGATTGGCTGATGGCTGTCACATGATACAGGAGGAGTGGAAATAGACATAACTCCGAAAAAAAAACTTCTTCTACTTTGAAGTTCAAACTAAGTGATATTGAATTGTCTTTCCTGATGCAGCTTTGGTAAACATAACATATATCGCAGAAAGTGTTTCTGCCCTTTTATTGACATTGGAGTACTGGAGTTGAACTTCAATGATTGGAAGTACCATGTAATGTGTGTTACTCTGAACAAGTGTCACAAAAAGCAGGTGCCAGGTAAATTGTATTATACTCAAGTGTGCCACAGTAAAACAAGCCAGATAAACATTTGATGAAATGAAGTTAGATATTTTATTTTCCTCTTTTGTATGTAAGAGGTGCAGCATTAAAGGGACACTCAATCAAAATTAAACTTTCATTATTCAGATAGAGCATGCAAATTTAAACAATTTTCTAATTTACTTCCATTAACAAAATGTGCAGTCTTTTTATATTTAAACTTTTTGAGTCACCAGCTACTACTGAGCGTGTGCAAGAATAAGTGTGTATGCATTTGTGAATGGCTGATTGCTGTCACATGGTACGTGTATGCATTTGTGATTGGCTGATGGCTGTCACATGGTACAGGGGGAGTGGAAAAAGACAAAGCTTTTAAAATTGTCAGAAAAAAAATCTACTACTCATTTGAAGTTCAGACTAAGTACTATTGCACTGTCTTGTTATCTTGCATTTGTTGATTATGCAAATCTACAGTGTTGACTGGTCCTTTAATGGACTATATATAATTGTTATTCAAATGTTTCCAAAGATTTGCCCGTTTGCCGGTGCGTGATAATTAACCAGCTATTACAAGTGGCTGGTTAGCGCTTATAAAATTAACCAGAGATCAGATCTCTGATTCATTTTACAAAAGTTCCCCAAATGCCCCAAAATACAGTGTAGTGTATTTTATTTAAAAATAAAGATAGCAGCATCTTTATTTTTTAATAAAACAACTGCACTAGGCAGTGTTTTGGGGGTAAAGTTGGTAGGAGTGGGGTGTTAGAATAAACAAAACAGCACTGAAAAGTGCCTTTACATTGTGGTCTATGGGAACTGTGTGTTCCCAGTAAATATATATGCATATGCTTATATACATATATATTTATGTGTTAATAGTTGTATATACACATATAAACACACACACATATATATAATTATATACATATATACTTATAGTTGCTGCGCTACTTACCCCCTTCACTGCACTTAGGTTCTGATGCCTTCTCTGACAGATTTAGAACGAGGCTACCATCTCAAAGTGTTTAAAGGGACATAAAACAAGTTGGGATAGAGACAAAATATAGTAATATGTACTTTAATTACTTTACCTGCAAATTTATACTGCAGTGCCTCGCCATTAACCCTTTCTTTTAAGTTTCCGAATTACAGCTCTAACTACCCCCACACAATTCCTTCTAAGGCTGTATCTATATCCAACTTTGATTTGGTAGAATGCAGACTTTTTTTTTCAAAATAAGGGTAATAATTTACTGCGCTAAAGAGAATAGCACTCTTAAAACCAGCAGCTGAGGGAAATTTCCCTTTAATTCCCAAAGTGCAAAGAGTTAAAACAATAGATTTAGTGCAATCAAAGCTCCTTTTTTGTTCTTACCCGGCTTCCGTAGCCACAAAGACCAAGTCAAAAGAGTTACAGCTGAGTTCTGATTACTGAACAGCGTAAGCTGCTACATAGTAGCAAATCAAGTGTGAAAGACTGAGCGCCTAAACGGCCACCCACGTTTACCATTCAAGTCACGACTTCAACGTGTAGCCGGAGCTTCCAACAAAAGATCCCTAAAGTCTGGATCAGAGATCGATATTCCACCTGGTAACAAGACACTACCAGAAGCAAAATAACCGGCATGAGGATACAAGACACCACTCTGGTGTAAGTAAGCATTTATACCTTTTATTATAACTTTTATACTTGGTGACAAGGAATCCCTGTCTCATTTCAGGAATCCCAGAATATCTGTGCAGTTCTTTAAGATTACAGCTGCTCTGAATAACTCACATCTTTTCAACAACCAACGATATTGGACTGATGATTGTCTTACACTGCTTTAGTATTATTTATATATTATTCTGTGCACATGTGTGTTTTTATATATACTAAATAGTTTTTTATTTATTAAAACAATTATACTTAAGCCGGATACTATTCTTATTAAAGGGACATGCCACCCACATTTTTTCTTTTTTGATTTAGAAAGAGAATGCAATTTTAAACATCTTTCTAATTTACTTATATTATCTAATTTGTTTTATTCTCTTGATATTCTTTGATGAAAAGCATATCTAGATATGCTCACTAGCTTCTGATTGGTTGCTGCACATAGAAGCTTCATGTGATTGGCTCACCATGTGCATTGCTTTTTCTTCAACTAAGGATATTTAAAAAATGAAGCAAAATAAATAATGGAAGTAAATTGTAATGTTGTTTAAATTTTTATTCTCTATCTGAATCATGAAAGAAAGATTTTGGGTTTAATGGCCCTTTAAGCTCTTTGCAGAGCGCCGCAGCTACATACTTAGAATGCAGACTTTAACACTCATTATCTGCTGGAGCATGCCTAGAATCAAATAAGCTGCTGTGAACTCAGTTGAAATATAATGTCTGTGTTTCTGATGCTAAACACTGATTAAGGGGGGCGGATCAGACTACTCCAGACAGCATGGCTATGTAAGTATTTTTGCTTATTTTTGAAAATGATTTTAAAATACTTGCCAGAAATTTGTAAACATTTTTTTAATGCAAACTATTTTTTCTTAATTGGCCTTTTTGGGATATGCACAGATCTCAACATGTTTTATGGCACTTTAATGTTCCTCTAAAATAAATTCCTAAACACTTTACAAAAATGTCTGATAGCTGAATGTTTTCTGTGGTTAATAGATACACATGATTTCCATTTTTACTCATATGAGAGTTTGACATGAATAATATTTACTTGTTCTATAATCTAATTTGCTTAATTCTCTTGATATCCTTTAAAGAAGGAGCAGTAATGCGCTACTGGCAGCAACCAGAAAGCCAATGCCGAGGCATATTTTTGGCAGCCACCAATCAGCATCTTCTGACCCTACAGGTATACTTTTTTAACAAAACATATAAAGAGAACTGAACAAATGAGATAATATAAATAAATTGGAGAGTTGTTTAACCCCTTAAGGACCAAGGCCATTTTTCAATTTCTTTCCCTTAAGGACCAGGGCTATTTTTACATTTCTGCGGTGTTTGTGTTTAGCTGTAATTTTCCTCTTACTCATTTACTGTACCCACACATATTATATACCGTTTTTCTTCCCACTAAATGGACTTTCTAAAGATACCATTATTTTCATCATATCTTATAATTTACTATTAAAAATATTATAAAATATGAGGAAAAAATTGAAACAAACACACTTTTTCTAACTTGACCCCCAAAATCTGTTACTCATCTACAACCACCAAAAAACAACCATGCTAAATAGTTTCTAAATTTTGTCCTGAGTTTAGAAATACCCAATGTTTACAGGTTCTTTGCTTTTTTTGCAAGTTATAGGGCCATAAATACAAGTAGCACTTTGCTATTTCAAAACCACTTTTTTTCAAAATGAGCGCTAGTTACATTGGAACCTTGATATCTGTCAGGAATACCTGAATATCCCTTCACATGTGTATATTTTTTTTTTAGAAGACATCCCAAAGTATTGATCTAGGCCCATTTTGGTATATTTCATGCCACCATTTCACCGCCAAATGCGATCAAATAAAAACATTTTTTCAATTTTTCACAAATTTTTTCACAAACTTTAGGTTTCTCACAGAAATTATTTACAAACAACTTGTGCAATTATGGCATAAATGTTTGTAAATGCTTCTCTGGGATCCCCTTTGTTCAGAAATAGCAGACATATATGGCTTTGGCGTTGCTTTCTGGTAATTAGAATGCCGCTAAATGCCACTGTGCACTACACGTGTATTATGTCTAGCAGTGAAGGGGTTAATTAGGGAGCTTGTAGGGAGCTTGCAGGGTTAATTTTAGCTTTAGTGTAGAGATCAGCCTCCCACCTTACACATCAGACCCCCTGATCCCTCCCAAACAGCTCTCTTCCCTCCCCCACCCCACAATTGTCCCCGCCATCTTAAGTACTGGCAGAAAGTCTGCCAGTACTAAAATAAAAGGTATCTTTTTTTTTTTTTTTGGGAGCATATTTACATATGCTGCTGTGTAAGATCCCTCTTAGCCCCAAACCTCCCTGATCCCCCCCCAAACAGCTCTCTAACCCTCCCCCTCTACATTATTGGGAGCCATCTTGGGTACTGGCAGCTATCTGCCAGTACCCAGTTTACAAAAAAAAAAATATATTTTTTATATTTTCCCCACTTTTCTGTAGTGTAGCTTCCCCCCCAAGACTAAACCCCCACCCCCTCCCAGATCAGTTCAATTAAATTATTTAAACCTATTTATTCCCCCTCTCTCCCTCTAAACAGAAACCACACTGTTCCATAGTGTAATGGTTCCCACCCGCTCCCTCCCCGTGCACGCGCCCGCCCGCCTCCCCTGTGCACGCGCGCAAGCGTCCGTGCGCGCCCCCCCAGCAATCCCGCCCACGATCCCGCCCACCGGTAAGCCATCGATCGCCGCCCACCCGCCTCCCACGTCTGCTCCCACCCACCAACGATCGCGGCATCGATGTCCGGTGCAGAGAGGGCCACAGAGTGGCTCTCTCTGCATCGGATGGGGAAAAATGTTATTGCAGTGATGCCTCGATATCGAGGCATCACTACAATAACCGGAAAGCGGCTGGAAGCGATCAGGATCGCTTCCAGACGCTTTCAACCCCAACGTCGTACAGGGTACGTCGCTGGTCTTTAAAGACCAGTTTGTGCAAGACGTACCCTGTATGACGCGTGTCGTTAAGGGGTTAAAATTGCATTCTCTATCTGAATCATGAAAGTAAAAAAAAGGGTTTAATGTCCCTTTAAATCTAGCTTTACAACATTATTACTATTGTAGTTCTAACAACATGGGGGCATATGATATTATGCTATTCATTTTAAAATTTGGAATAAATGATTAATTATATAAATGACCATAAAGCATACCACGGTTTAACCAGCATCATTCTTAGCGTGTTTAAATATCTTTAAAGGGATAGAAAGCTCAAAATTAAAATGTGCATGGGTGCATTTCAATGTGAAATAGAAGTATTTTTGTAATATACTTCCATTAGCAAAAATGCTTCTAGTAAAAGTTAATACTGTTTTTCTGCGGCATACGCACATATCCTGTGAGGGGCGTGCACCAGTATCCAAACACCACACCTTTCAGAGAGTCGGTGTTGTCTTGTATGACACAAATTACGTCTTCACAGAGGCATTACACACCATCTTAACCCTTTGTGGGAGTTAACCACATACATGTATAGTTTTGGGCACTCGCCTAAACTAGAGTTGCCAACCCTCCCGTATTTCTGAGGTTCCCCCAAAAATAAATAACATTTTTTTCTGTATTTTCACAGTTCCCGTATTTGGGCCACTGTCTTCGAGTTTTCTCACATCATGCTGGGCTTTGTATTTTTATTTTCTTACTTAATGGCGGTATTTTTTAAGGCCTATTGAGTTCCTGCGCTAAATACAGAGAACGGGGAACACTGGAAGGCCAGATAGCAGATAGAGTGCAGCAGTTTGATGTGGGTGAGTGCTGTGTTTTAGTCGGCTACTTGGCGTTGTTGATCGGAGTTGGTATTGGTAAGTTTTCCCAGAGCCCAATTTCTCAACCCACAACTTTGAGTAATTCATTTGGAAATGATTCAATAGAGCTCTAATGCGCACAGTAGAGTTTCTGCAATACACATGGACAAAAGTAAAAAAATCCTTTAATCTGGATATTTTTTTTTTATTTTTTTTTAAAGAAAATCATTTCTGCCAAATCAAAGCATACAGAAAAAAATATAGTCAAAGGATACAACTACCAGTAACCAAGTTTCACTAGAATCTAGAGAACGTTGTAGTATAAACCTGAGATGTCAGAGATATGAAGTGACATTGGAGTAAAACAGTTTGCCACAGAAATTCACTAATCTGCTATACAATAAATCCTACAAGATTAGCAAAAAACTCACAAGGGGCACTAAAATGTGTCACATGACATAACAAGATAACAATTTTTAATATATATATATATATACACTCATGGGCGTCCGGAAGGGGGGGGGCGCTTGCCCTCTCCTGGAATTTTGCTCCAGGTTAAAAGTCAAGCACCCTTTTGTGTTGTGTTATTACTTCAGTTTTGTACCCAGGCTGGTCTGGGGTTCACTGCCTGAGTTGCTGGGAGCTGTGCAGCTGTCTGTGAGTGCTGATGAGTACCCAGGGCTGTGAGTTTTGCAGTGGCATGGATTGTCCAGTTTGAAAATACAGTCCATTTCTGTATTTTGTCTAGGCAAAAGGCAGGTGTCACCCTTGTTTGTAGCCCACTCTGCTTGTTTGAAAGCTGCATTGTGTGGCTGTATGTTAGAGACCCAGGGAGGAAGAGACTCTGATGTGGTTCTGGGCTATCACCATTTGGTTGTAACTAACTCTACCATTTTGCTTTTAATCTAGCTGTGTGCTTGCAAGAGAGTGACAGACTTTCTATGTGATGTGTGTGTTGTAAATAAAATATTGCAGCCCCCAAAATTTTTATTTTATTTATTTATTTATTTTTTTCATTAAAGGGACATAATACTCATATGCTAAATCACTTGAAACTGATGCAGTATAACTGTAAAAATCTGACAGGAAAATATCACCTGAGCATCTCTATGTAAAAAAGGAAGATATTTTACCTCACAATCTCCTCAGCTCAGCAGAGTAAGTTCTGTGTAAAAAGTTATACTTCACCTGCTCCCAGCTGCAGGTAAAAATAAAAAAAATGCAGAAATGAACAGCAGCCAATCAGCATCAACAGTGCTGAGGTCATGAACTCTTACTGTGATCTCATGAGATTTCATAGTAAGCTTCCTTTACCTGATTGGTGAAATAATATGAGAGTTCACGAGGCTCATCCCCTAAGATGTCCCAGGACAGACATACTAAAATGCTGCTTAGAAATCCTTTACAATGGGATGTGGCTACTGAGGAACTTTTGAGGTAAAATATCTTTCTTTTTTACATAGAGATGTTCAGGAGATATTTTCTAGTCCGCATTTTACAGCTATACTGCATCACTTTCAAGTGTTTAAACATTTGGGTATTATGGCCCTTTAACTTTTTTATTGATTTGACCAAAATATACAGTACAATAAAAGAATATATGAATATGGAAATACAATCATTATGACCTTTTCACAATTTCACATAAAACTAAGCGTATATCTACCCGTCATCACCTCTTGAATTATGAAACTTAGAACTTTATCTATGGTAACTCAATTATATTTGATGCTTCTTGATGTATGCGGATTTAGGCTTCCCAACTTTCGGGGTCAGCTGTTACTCGTTGGAGAGACATTAGTTTCACTGACTTACCCCTATATAGCTTAGGGTTGGTACCAAACATTTATTTTTGAGCTTCAGATATTCAAATCATATTTGTCAAGCTCTGCCTCATATCTAAGCATAAGCACTCACTTCAGTTAATCTTTAGATGCCAATGCGTTACCATGTTTAAAATTATGTGCAACTTATGCATACAACAAGATTCACATGTTTCCACTGATATTATTATGCTTAGGGTATTTTATTTATTTTTCCCCCCCCCCCCCCGGAAAAATTTGGACGCCCATGTAGATACTCAAATGTGGGGGCAATCAGAAAGTCCAAAGATCATATTAAAGGGGTAGTATCATATCCCTTTAAAGTAACATTCGACATAAGATACATTTTGAAAGGTTTCGATCCATTTAAGTAAAACAAAAAAAACATTAACAGTGAGTAGAAACATAGAGCTTTAGATTTAAAGGAACACTGAACCCAAGTTTTTACTTTCGTGATTTAGATAGAGCATGACATTTTAAGCAACTTTCTAATTTCTCCTATTATCAAATTTTTTTCATTCTCTTGGTATCTTTATTTGAAATGCAAGAATGTAAGTTTAGAACCCGGCCCATTTTTGCTGAACAACCTGGGTTGTTCTTGCTGATTGGTGGATACATTGATCCTCCAATAAAAAAGTGCTGCCCAGAGTTCTTAACCCCAAAAAAGCTTAGATGCCTTCTTTTTCAAAAAAAGATAGCAAGAGAATGAAGAAAAATTGATAATAGGAGTAAATTAGAAAGCTGCTAAAAATTACATGCTCTATCTGAATCACGAAATAAAAAAATGTGGGTTCAGTGTCCTACACTAGTGGGTGCTAGCTGCTGATTGGTGCCTGCATAAATTTGTCTCTTGTGATTGGCTAACTAGATGTATTCATCTAGCTGCGAGTATTGGAATGCTGCTTCTTCAGCAAAAGATAACAAGAGAATTAAGCTAATTTGATAATAGAAATAAATTGGAAAGTTGTTTAAAATTGTATGGTCTATCCAAATCATGAAATAAAATGTTGGGGGTTTGTGAAGGAGTGTATAAACTAATCCCTGTATAAAGGGTTAATTTCTCTACAGATAAATATACTATCCTGAAAGAACCAAAATGCTGCAAGGCTTGCCAGCTCACTGCTGAAGACATTCCTATTGGTAACAGGCAGACAAGAAGCCAATTAGCAACAGCTGAGGATAGTTAGAGAGCTACAGGGAGTGCAGAATTATTAGGCAAGTTGTATTTTTGAGGATTAATTTTATTATTGAACAACAACCATGTTCTCAATGAACCCAAAAAACTCATTAATATCAAAGCTGAATAGTTTTGGAAGTAGTTTTTAGTTTGTTTTTAGTTATAGCTATTTTAGGGGGATATCTGTGTGTGCAGGTGACTATTACTGTGCATAATTATTAGGCAACTTAACAAAAAACAAATATATACCCATTTCAATTATTTATTTTTACCAGTGAAACCAATATAACATCTCAACATTCACAAATATACATTTCTGACATTCAAAAACAAAACAAAAACAAATCAGTGACCAATATAGCCACCTTTCTTTGCAAGGACACTCAAAAGCCTGCCATCCATGGATTCTGTCAGTGTTTTGATCTGTTCACCATCAACATTGAGTGCAGCAGCAACCACAGCCTCCCAGACACTGTTCAGAGAGGTGTACTGTTTTCCCTCCTTGTAAATCTCACATTTGATGATGGACCACAGGTTCTTAATGGGGTTCAGATCAGGTGAACAAGGAGGCCATGTCATTAGATTTTCTTCTTTTATACCCTTTCTTGCCAGCCACGCTGTGGAGTACTTGGACGCGTGTGATGGAGCATTGTCCTGCATGAAAATCATGTTTTTCTTGAAGGATGCAGACTTCTTCCTGTACCACTGCTTGAAGAAGGTGTCTTCCAGAAACTGGCAGTAGGAATGGGAGTTGAGCTTGACTCCATCCTCAACCCGAAAAGGCCCCACAAGCTAATCTTTGATGATACCAGCCCAAACCAGTACTCCACCTCCACCTTGCTGGCGTCTGAGTCGGACTGGAGCTCTCTGCCCTTTACCAATCCAGCCATGGGCCCATCCATCTGGCCCATCAAGACTCACTCTCATTTCATCAGTCCATAAAACCTTAGAAAAATCAGTCTTGAGATATTTCTTGGCCCAGTCTTGACGTTTCAGCTTGTGTGTCTTGTTCAGTGGTGGTCGTCTTTCAGCCTTTCTTACCTTGGCCATGTCTCTGAGTATTGCACACCTTGTGCTTTTGGGCACTCCAGTGATGTTGCAGCTCTGAAATATAGCCAAACTGGTGGCAAGTGGCATCTTGGCAGCTGCACGCTTGACTTTTCTCAGTTCATGGGCAGTTATTTTGCGCCTTGGTTTTTCCACACGCTTCTTGCGACCCTGTTGACTATTTTGAATGAAATGCTTGATTGTTCGATGATCACGCTTCAGAAGCTTTGCAATTTTAAGAGTGCTGCATCCCTCTGCAAGATATCTCACTATTTTTTACTTTTCTGAGCCTGTCAAGTCCTTCTTTTGACCCATTTTGCCAAAGGAAAGGAAGTTGCCTAATAATTATGCACACCTGATATAGGGTGTTGATGTCATTAGACCACACCCCTTCTCATTACAGAGATGCACATCACCTAATATGCTTAATTGGTAGTAGGCTTTCGAGCCTATACAGCTTGGAGTAAGACAACATGCATAAAGAGGATGATGTGGTCAAAATACTCATTTGCCTAATAATTCTGCACTCCCTGTATATAAGGCAGCGCTTGCAAGCAAGGTTAGAGTCATTTGGATCTCAGACAGGGAAGTAACAAGACACTGGGAGAGTTGTCTTGGTAGTAAAAATGCCTAATGCTTTATCCTCAGAACTTGTAGGATTATATAAGTTGTGTGTTAGTTTTTGTTGTTGTTTTTGTAAAACATATGACTTTGTATGTGTGCTGTTTATTTGCTTGTTTGTTTAACTACAAAAGGGTGATGTTTAACCCTTGAACTGCTGACTGAAAGTAAAGACTTGTTTAAAAGTAAAAACTTCTTTTATATCATTCATTTCCTGACAAGGTTCACTCCATTACAGGTTTCCTGTCCCTTCAAATAGTAAGTATGAAGAAAAATAAGGGATTATTGAGTCCTTCTTTTATAAATCGATTTATTCTGTGTAGAACATACAGATTACTGGTACATTCCCAAAGAACTGACGCGTTTTGCACATGTGCTTCATCAGAAACCATTGTTTGCCCTAATAGATACACTTAAAGGGATAGCAAACCCATTTTTTTTTCTTTCATGATTCAGATAGAGCATGCAATTTTATGCAACTTTCTAATTTACTCAACAATTTTATTAATTCTCTTGCTATCTTTATTTGAAAAGCAAGAATGTAAGCTTAAAAGCCGGCCTATTTTTGGTTCAGCATCTGGGTTGCGCTTGCTGATTGGTGGCTAAATGAAGCTACCAATCAGCGAGCACTATTCACGGTTCTGAACCAATAATGGGCCGGCTCCTTAGCTTAGATTCCTGCTTTTTAAATAAAGATAGCAAGAGAACAAAGATAAATTGATCATAGGAGTAAATTAGAAAGTTGCTTAAAATTGCATGCTCTATCTGAATCATGAAAGAAAATTTTTGGGTTTACTACAAGTTGTAGCCAATGGAACAGATGATAGCATAATTGTTATGTTATATGTTATATGAACCAATAATGGGCCGGCTCCTTAGCTTAGATTCCTGCTTTTTAAATAAAGATACCAAGAGAATGAAGAAAATTTGATAATCGGAGTAAATTAGAAAGTTGCTTAAAATGTTATGCTCTATCTGAATCACAAAATAAAAAATTTGCGTTCAGTGTCCCTTGAAATTGGCCAAGTGACCACTGCTGTTACTGTGATCACCTTACTAAATTGTCATCCAGGGTAGTCACATGTAAAATAGGGGCCCATATTGGCTTTTGGGGTTACAATATAGATTATAGAGGCCCCATTGGGTGTACTTTTACCACAATGATCACCTGACTATACATAAAAAAATATTATTATTATTTTTCGAGAGAGGGACTTGTCTACTAGAAAATAAACTTTATTAGGCGTCTCTAGACATACCAGATTTTTTACTGCACATATAATGACCCATTTCCATCAAATCCCCATGTGTTTTTTTCTACTTTATTTTTAAAACATCTGCTGTATGGTACTGCTCCAATACCACCATTTGAAAGAGCAGGAGGTGTGTAGCTGCTAAAGGAGCTAAGATCGAGGGGTTTTTAGAACCTCCCCTCGCCCTCATCCAGCTTCTTTGCAGCTACACTAAGCTTCACGATTATGCCCCCTTTGTCACATCATCACATCATGAAGCCTTTTGGCGACCCCCCCCCCCCCGCATGATGAAAAGGCTGGTCATGCGCTTACAGGCCGCAATGTGCTTAATGAGCATTGCTCGTCATGCGCATCAAAGTGGTTAAACCACTTTTTATTAAAGGTATAATTAACCCACATTTGTTCTTTCATGATTCAGATAGAGCATGCAATTTTAAGCAACTTTCTAATTTACTCCTATTATCATTTTTCTTTGTTCTATTTGTATCTTGGCCCATTGGTGCGCTTGCTGATTGGTGGCTAAATGTACCAACTAATCAGCAAGTGCTATCTAAGAAGCTGAACCAAAAATGGGCCGGCTCCTTAGCTTTCATTCCTGCTTTTTCAAATACAGATACCAAGAGAACAAAGAAATATTGCTAATAGGAGTAAATCAGAAAGTTGCTTAAAATTGCATGCTCTATCTGAATCATGAAATAACAAATTTGTGTTTAGTGTCCCTTTAAATAAATTCATGTTTGCCTATTTTTTTTTGTTCATTGTACACAGTTACATGAAGCAGAAGACATAAAAAAAACGCTTTCTGTGTTTTGATTTTGATGGATCGTTTTATAATAAATAAAAGAGAAAAAAACAATGAGCTATCCGAGATCATAAAGTTCCTAGGAAAATCCTGGAAATTGCAAGTGGGAAAATGACTGTTTTGGCTGAATAGTTGACATAGCTGGTAGCAGCCCCCTTTTTTGGCAAAGTGACTAAAATATGTGAGAACTTTTTTCTTGAGTGTAGTTAAACTTTAAAATGTTGTTAAAAGGACATTCCAGCCAAAATTGGAAGCCACATGGATGCATTTCAGTTTTGATTAGAAGCATTTCTATCTCCAACTCAATCTGTCCAAAACTGAGCTACGTCTTATTCCCCCCCTCTTCGAGACATCCAACACCTGACATTTCTCTGATGGTTGGAGACTCTATTCTCAACACCTCACCCCAGGTCTGCTGTCTTGGGGTGACACTTGACTCAGAACTCACATTCAACACACATATACAAACGCTTACCAAATCCTGCCGGTCACACCTACGCAACATTTCCAGAAGTCGTCCCTTCCTTACTCAAAAAAATTACAAAAATACTTATTCATTCCCTCATCCTGTCACGCATTGATTATTGCAATCCACTTCTAAATGGCCTTCCAAAACACTGCCTCTCCTCCCTCCAATCTATTATGAATGCTTCTGCTAAACTAATCCACCGAAGTCGCCGATCTACATCAGCTGCTCCGCTCTGCCAGTCTCTACACCGGCTCCCCATACACTCCAGAATACAATTTAAAGTATTAACCCTAACTTACAAAGCACTCAACAGTCTAACTCCCAACTATATTTCCTCTCTCATCGTGAAATATTCCCCATCCCGTCCGTTTCGATCAACCACTGACCTACATCTCTCCACTCCTGTTATCTCTACATCCCACTCCCGCCACCAAGACTTTGCACGTGCTGCTCCTGTCCTCTGGAACTCTCTACTCCGCTCCATCAGACTGTCTCCAACCTTGTATATCTTAAAACGCTCCTTGAAAACCCACCTATTCAGAGAGGCTTACCATCTCTCCTCCATCCCGCATCCAAACAAAACTAATACATGAACTGCCTGACTCACTACTGCAACTATAACCGATGTAACAAGCTACCCCCAACCTTATGTCTCTGCACCCTAAACCTGTAGATTGTGAGATCTCCGGAGCAGGGCCCTCTTCCTCCTGTACTAGATTTGTTTAGTTTTGTTATGTTTTGTATTTTATCAAAAATCCTTGTCATTGTATATCCCTATCATTGTACCCAGCGCTACGGAATTTGGCGGCGCTATGCAAATAAATGCTAATAATAACAATAATAATTTTTTTAATATACATGTTTTAGCAAAGATGCTTCTAATAAAAGCAATAGCTGTTTCAAAAAAGTATTTATGTATGCACCGTGTACCAGCATTTTAAACACAGCACTCAGAGAGCCTAAGGCGCTTGTACCATCTGGTAATGACTCAATTTGTTAATTGCTGACATGATACAAGCCGCACTGGTGCTCTGAGCAGACGCAGTATTTAAAATGCTGGTGCACTGATAATATCTAGCTATGCTTCATGTGCACGTGCAGAGAAAAATGTTAACACTAAAACAGTGATAATTTTTACTAGAAGCAATTTAGCTAATACATGTATATTGCAATTATGTTTCTTTTCAAAGATGTAATTCATCTATGTGTATTTAAGTTTTGACTGGAATATCCCTTTAAGGCAGAAACAGACATACACACACACAAATTCAGACACACACAAAACACACTCACACAGAAACACTCACAATGGAACTGATGCAGTCATTAAAGGGACACTGAACCCAATTTTTTTTTCGTGATTCAGATAGAGCATGCAATTTTAAGCAACTTTCTAATTTACTCCTATTATCAAATTTTCTTCGTTCTCTTGCTATCTTTATTTGAAAAAGACGGCATCTAAGCTTTTTTTTGGTTCAAAACTCTGGAGAGCACTTTTTTATTGGTGGATGAATTTATCCACCAATCAGTAAGGCCAACGTGGATGAATTTATCCACAATCAGTAAGGACAACCCAGGTTGTTCAGCAAAAATGGGCCGGCATCTAAACTTACATTCTTGCATTTCAAATAAAGTTACCAAGAGAATGAAGAAAATTTGATAATAGTAGTAAATTAGAAAGTTGCTTAAAATTTCATGCTCTATCTGAATCACAAAAGAAATAATTTGGGTTCAGTGTCCCTTTAATGCCGTGCAATCTCTGAATTACATTATGGCACATTTCCTACGTGAAATTGTTGTCGTAAGTTTCCCTTATTTTTTTTTTCAAGAAAAGTTGGCAACCCTAGTCTAAACCCAGACCAGTACTGACCAGCTGAAATCACTGAAGTATAAACTAGCCTAGAAATGTATTTAGGCTAAGATCCCACAAGCATTTTTGTTAATGCTAATAAAAACATTAAATTTGATACTATCCCAAAACTACTTATGTGGATGGAAGAAATACATTTTAAAGGGACACAAAACCCACATTTTTCTTTTATGATTCATATAGATCATACTTTTAAACAACTTTCAAGTTCACTTTTATTATCTAATTTGCTTAAACGGACACTCAAGTCAAAATTAAACTTTTATAATTCAGATAGAGTAGCAATTTTAAACAACTTTTCAATTTACATCCATTAACAAAATGTGCAGTCTTTTTATATTTACACTTTTTGAGTCACCAGCTCCTACTGAGCATGTGCAAGAATTCACAGAATGTACATATATGCATTTGTGATTGGCTGATGGCTGTCACATGGTACGTATATGCATTTGTGGTTAGTTGATGGCTGTCACATGGTACGTATATGCATTTGTGGTTGGTTGATGGCTGTCACATGGTACATATATGCATTTGTGATTGGCTGATGGCTGTCACATGGTACGTATATGCATTTGTGGTTGGTTGATGGCTGTCACATGATAATGGAGGAGTGGAAATAGATATAACTGAAATCTGTCGCAAAAAAAATAGTGCTATTGCATTGTCTTTTTATCATGCGTTTGTTCATTATGCAAATCTACTGTATTTACTGGTCCTTTAATTCTATTGATAGTCTTTAAAGAAGGAGCAGTAATCCACTACTGGGAGCAAGCTGAAAGCCAATGACAAAGCATATATTTGCAGCCACCAATCAGCATCTTCTGAGCCTACCTAGGTATACTTTATTAACAAAGCATATAAATAGAACTAAACAAATTAGATAATATAAATAGTTATTTAAAATTGCATTCTCTGTCTGAATGATGAAAGAAAAAAAATGGGTTTAATGTCCCTTTAAATCTATCACTAGAACATTAATACTATTTTAAAGGGACAGTCAAGTCCCAAAAAAATCTTTCATGTTTCTAATAGGGCATGTAATTTTAAACAACTTTCCAATGTACTTTTATCACCAATTTTGCTTCGTTCTCTTGGTATTCTTAGTTGAAAGCTAAACCTAGGAAGGCTCATATGATAATTTCTAAGCCCTTGAAGGCCGCCTCTTATCACATGCTTTTTTATTTGCTTTTCAAAACAGGGGAGAGCTAGTTCATGTAACCATATAGATAACATTGTGATCACGTCCGTGGATTGTGGCAGACACTGCACTAATTGGCTAAAATGCAAGTCAATAGATAATAAATAAAATGTCATGTGATCAGGGGGCTGTCAGATGATGCTTAGATACAAGGGAATCACAGAGGTAAAAAGTGTATTAATATAACAGTGTTGGTTATGCAAAACTCGGGAATGGGTAATAAAGAGATTATCTATTTTTTAAAAAACACAAAAATTCTGGTGTTTACTGTCCCTTTAATGCTAACAACCAGTCGAGGCTCTTTAGCATTTGGGGAAAGAAGAAAAAAAATATAAGAGGGGGAAAAAAATAATAATAAAATGCCATTGTGGTGGGACAATTAGGAATAGGTGTTTTGTTTGTTTGCTTTTTTTTAGGTTTCTTTTCTTAAAAAAATAATAATTATAAAAACAAAACAAAAAAATTTAATTTGCAAAGTACTCTCAGGCAGGGCGTTTTGGTCATCTGCCCTGTTTGAGAGGACTTTGCACATGCTTATTCTATGTCTTTAAGGGATTTTCTGACGTCAACTATCTGTTAGCATAAGGATGTCTAGGCACAGACGGACTTCTAAGCTCCTATTGGCTGAAAGGAGCATTTGGTGGTCTGGGGGAGGTCTACACAGAGTCCTATTGGATGAAAGAAACATGTGGGGGCCTGTGTGAGGTCTACAATGAGCTTGTGAGTCTGGGTTGAGCAGTAGCAGATGAACACAGCAAGTAGAAGATATGCTCACTCACTATGCACAGATAAAGGAAATACAGGTATGAGTAAATTGACTAACTTGCCTTGTAGTCAATATAACCGTGCATACACCAATGCTCGAGTTTGCATTGGTGCCTGCATGGTGGCGTTACCCTCCCCTGCTTGTTGGTGTAAACTACTTTTAGCCAGTCACAGAAAAATATAATTGAGCAAGATGCGGCAGTGAGGGCCACTCGGTATCAGATTGCTGCCGCATTAATTATCAGACTAACCTACTTTAACTTGTGTGGCCTACTTCCCAACTTGCTATGGCCTGAGCAGCGAGATTGACTGTAATTGCCACTGGGGACTGTGTATGGGGGATCCACATGGGCAACATTGACAACTGAGACTCAGGTAGCATGTTGTTTTTACAGGAGCCGGCAGCTAACAGTTGTGTGCAATACCGCGTCCTGACACAGACCAGTACAGACACCATGGGGACCTTATAATTAAAGGGTGTGCTTTGTTCCTGTACAGTACCAAGTCTGCATGCAGAAATGAATACTGCTGTGACTCAGTGTTGCACAGGATGAAAGCGCACCCTTTAATTACTGGGTCCCTGTGGTGTCAGTATACTGTGTCAGGACGTGGCGTTGCACACAACTGTTAGATGCCGGTGTTCTATCGAGAACTCCAATCTGACATAACTTCTGGTGATTCCATACATCTGATTGGTCCGTATCCAGTGAGTGACAGAATTCACAACCAATCAGATGGGCACTGTAATCGCCTATCTTCACTATCTATTTTGCCTCCGCCTGGGAGGTTTCAACGGGGGCTTACTTGGGGTGCATGCCAGAGTATCGGTGAATCGCCGCCCAGACAGAGGCACAACAGATATTAAAATAGAAGAATCACCGGAAGTGACGTCAGACTGGAGTTTTCGAGGAAATTAAGTTCTCAACAGAACAACGGCTCCTGTAAAAACATGCTACTTGAGTTTCAGTTCTAAATGTTGCCATGTGTGGATCCCTCATTGCCAGCTAGTTTGCTTTAGTACTTCACTGTGATCTGCTGGTGTCGCGCACAGTGCTGGCTTTGCTATGCGCTCGGTGTGCACTGCCCCTTGAAACGTTCTGTCTGTTAGCAGCTGTTCAGGTAGCAATGCAGCGCAGCAGTTACAATTTGCAAGTCAAGACGGAGCTTCAATTTTTTTCACCAATCCAGCTCAATGCAACTCAGCTGTGGGTTGTATATTTGTGAACCCACAATATTAAACGGATCGGCCAACTTTGGGTTCTAAACGACGTTTGGAACATCCTATTATTGCATTAACTGTACTGTGACAGTGAATGCGTTATGTATACCGGTGCAACAAAAAATAAATTGTGTTTCAAGCCCTCTCTGACTCTGTGTGTTTCTCTAAAACATAGCTCTGTTGTCTTCTTGCTGTATAAAGTAGCTCCTTTGTTGTTTTACTGTAAAAACTGTATGTGGAATAAACAATGCCCATATTTACTAAAAAATCACTTTACTATACTGTAAAAGCTTTGTAATCTGTCACAGTACTGATATAAAGTATAAAAGACAGCCATTCTGGGATTGTTGTTATAGAGTAGTTTGTTGTTAAGCGACCCTGCAACTTTATGTGGGTTAACGAATAGTTAAAGTACTGTTTAGGAGCTGCAGAAACTGCCTTTGATTCAATCAGCAGTGGTGGTCACACAGCTGATTACTTTAAATATGTGTTTACCCCATTTGTGGGTGGATCTGAGGGGTGTGGCTTTATTTCAAGGGGTGGGGTCAAGCACCCAAAAATCTTGAAAATTCACCAGCCACCACTGCTAACAACATAGGTACATATAATAATATGTTATTTATTTGAGAATTTGGAATGAATAATTAATTATATAAATAACCATAAAACATACCACAGTTTAACTAGTATTGTCCTTAGTGTATTTAAATATCTTTAACCCCTTAAGGAACGACTGGGCATTTCAGAGAAAAACTTCCCCAAAAGACCAGAGCATTTTTAGCATTTTTGCTCACTACATTTAAACAGAAATAGAGCCTTTTTTTATATTTACCTATCAAAACTATATATTTTTTTTTAGTAGACAACCCAAAGTATTGATCTAGGCCCATTTTGGTATATTTCATGCCACCATTTCACCGCCAAATGCGATCAAATAAAAAAAAAATCATTAACTTTTTCATAATTTTAGGTTTCTCACTGATTATTTTATTTACAAACAGCTTGTGCAATCATGGAACAATTTTTTGTAAATTCTTCTCTGGGATCTCCTTTAGTCAGAAATAGCAGACATATATGGCTTTGGCATTGCTTTTTGGTAATTAGAAGGCTGCTAAATGCTGCTGCGCACCACACTTGTATTATGCCCAGCAGTGAAGGGGTTAATTAGGTAGCTTGTAGGGTTCATTTTAGCTTTAGTGTAGAGATCAGCCTCCCACCTGACACATCCCACCCCCTGATCCCTCCCTGACCCCTCTCAAACAGCTCTTTTCCCTCCCCCATCCCACAATTGTCACCCCATCTTAAGCACTGGCAGAAAGTCTACCAGTGCTAAAATAAAAGTCTTTTTTTCTTTTTATATATATATATATATGTATATATATATATATATATATATATATATATATATATATATATATATATATATATATATATATATATATATATATATTCTGCAGGGTAGTATCCCCCCTTACCTCCCAACCTCCCTGATCCCCCCAAACAGCTCTCTAACCCCCCCTCTACCTATTTGCCACCATCTTAGGTACTGCTGTCTGCCAGTACCCAATTTGCTTCAAATTAGGCAATATTTTTTAAAAAAATACTATTTTTTTCTGTAGTGTAGCTGCCCCCCCTCAATACCCTCCCCCCTCCCAAATCGCTTGCCGTCAACTGATCCCACATAGGAAAGCCCTCATTGCCCCTCCTTCCCCCTCAATGACACACTTATAATTATTTTTATTATTTTTATCCCTGTAGCATGGCTTTGCAGTCCCGCCCTCCTCCCGTCCCCTACAGCGATGGGCCGCCCACCCGCCTCCCTCCTTAGCCTCCCACCAACCAACGATCGGCACCACTGCTGTCCAATCCAGAGTGGCCCTCTCTGCATCGTTACTTTATTTCTGCAGTGCCCCACTCAAAATAGCGATATTGCGGCAGAGAGAAGCCCAGGACTGCAGCGTCATTAAGGGCATAACGATCAGCGTTGTACAGGGTACAGCGCTGGTTGTTAAGGGGTTAAAGGGATAAAAAGCTCAAAATTAAAATTAGCATGGATGCATTTCAATGTGAAATAGAAGTATTTTTGTAATATACTTCCATTGGTAAAAATACTTTTAATAAAATGTATTACTGTTTGTCTACAGCATATGCACATATCCTGTGTGGGTCTGTGCATCAGTATTAAAAAACCACAACTTCTCAGAGAGTCAGTGTTGTCTTGTATGACACAAATTACGTCTTCACAGAAGCAATACACACCATTTTCAGCTCTTTGAGCTTGAATACTAGTACACAGACCCGCACAGGATATGTGCATATGTGTCAGGGTGCCAGGAATCATACTGAGACGAGAAGTGCAAAAATAATCACACCTTTATTAATAACAAAAAATAATAAAAAGTCCACAAGTCAAATAACAAGCCAGGAGTCAAAACCAGAGCTGGTAGTCAGATGAGCCGAGTCAGGAGCCAAAGCGAGTAGTCAGATAAGCCAAGTCAGGAGCCAAAGCGAGTAGTCAGACGAGCCAGAATCAGGAACAAGGAGAACAGCAGAGACAGGAACAAGCCAGGGATCAGGAACCAGGAGGGACGTCAGACAGCCAGGTAATACACTGGAACTCACAAACAGGTCTGAGACAACGCAAGGGCAAAGCATACTGAACAGTGGCCCTTTAAATAATAAGTGATGACATCATAATTCTGAGACTGCAACCTGTCTCACACAGATGATGTACAACAGTCTGGCCATAAGAGGGCATGCAGGAAATGAGCAGCATCACACAGTATGCACCAGAGTCAGCAAGAGAGGTGAGTAAAATGGCTGCCAGCAGCACATGGCAAACAAAGCAGGGAAAAAACCCTGACAATATGTTGCAGATAATCAGCATCAGCAATCGCATTTTACGCTCAAACGTTTTTTACAAAACTTCAAAGCTTGTGTAAAAGGTTTGGGCTGAGAAAAAATTTGCACGAAACACACAAAAAAAAGATAATGTTTTTTGACCTACACTATCCACCCTGCTACGCTATTAACCCATAATCCACCATAACCGCCACAGCAAGCTACCCCACTATACTTTTAACCCCTAAACTGTGATTACCCCCCACAATAAGCCCCCATACACTACTTAACCTCTAAACTGCCATTACCCCCACCGAAATAAGCCCCCTACACTACTTGGGTGTTCCTCTTCTAATCTTCCACCCAATCCTTCTTCATGCTGTCACCGTAGCACGCTGAAGATTGAATACAAGGTCCCCTCTTATATAGGGTGCCCTCACATTTATATTGGCTGATTTTAATAAAAAAAAATCAACCAATAGAAATGCAAGAGCACCCCTATATACAGACATCCCAACCTGCAAAAACTAATTTCAGGGAGGTGGCTTCACTGGCTACTGCGCAAGCCCCCCCCCAAAAAAAAACAAAACATAATTTATGCTTACCTGATAAATTCCTTTCTCCTGTAGTGTGATCAGTCCACGGGTCATCATTACTTCTGGGATATTGCTCCTCCCCAACAGGAAGTGCAAGAGGATTCACCCAGCAGAGCTGCCATATAGCTCCTCCCCTCTACGTCACCTCCAGTCATTCGACCAAGGACCAACGAGAAAGGAGAAGCCAAAGGGTGTAGTGGTGACTGGAGTATAATTTAAAAAATATTTACCTGCCGTAAAAAACAGGGCGGGCCGTGGACTGATCACACTACAGGAGAAAGGAATTTATCAGGTAAGCATAAATTATGTTTTCTCCTGTTAAGTGTGATCAGTCAACGGGTCATCATTACTTCTGGGATACCAATACCAAAGCAAAAGTACACGGATGACGGGAGGGACAGGCAGGCTCTTTATACAGAAGGAACCACTGCCTGAAGAACCTTTCTCCCAAAAATAGCCTCCGAAGAAGCAAAAGTGTCAAATTTGTAAAATTTGGAAAAAGTATGAAGCGAAGACCAAGTTGCAGCCTTGCAAATCTGTTCAACAGAGGCCTCATTCTTAAAGGCCCAAGTGGAAGCCACAGCTCTAGTGGAATGAGCTGTAATTCTTTCAGGAGGCTGCTGTCCAGCAGTCTCATAAGCTAAACGTATTATGCTACGAAGCCAAAAAGAGAGAGAGGTAGCAGAAGCTTTTTGACCTCTCCTCTGACCAGAGTAAACGACAAACAGGGAAGACGTTTGTCGAAAATCTTTAGTTGCCTGTAAATAAAATTTTAGGGCACGAACTACATCCAGATTGTGCAGAAGTCGTTCCTTCCTTGAAGAAGGATTTGGACACAAGGATGGAACAACAATCTCTTGATTGATATTCCTGTTAGTGACTACCTTAGGTAAGAACCCAGGTTTAGTACGCAGAACTACCTTATCCGAGTGAAAAATCAAATAAGGAGAATCACAATGTAAGGCTGATAACTCAGAGACTCTTCGAGCCGAGGAAATATCCATTAAAAATAGAACTTTCCAAGATAACAACTTTATATCAATGGAATGAAGGGGTTCAAACGGAACGCCCTGTAAAACGTTAAGAACAAGGTTTAAACTCCATGGCGGAGCAACAGTTTTAAACACAGGCTTAATCCTTTCCAAAGCCTGACAAAAAGCCTGAACGTCTGGAACTTCTGACAGACGTTTGTGCAACAGAATGGACAGAGCTGAGATCTGTCCCTTTAAGGAACTAGCGGATAAACCCTTTTCTAAACCTTCTTGTAGAAAAGACAATATCCTAGGAATCCTAACTTTACTCCAAGAGTAACCTTTGGATTCGCACCAATATAGGTATTTACGCCATATTTTATGGTAAATCTTTCTGGTAACAGGCTTCCTAGCCTGTATTAAGGTATCAATAACTGACTCAGAAAAACCACGTTTTGATAAAATCAAGCGTTCAATTTCCAAGCAGTCAGCTTCAGAGAAGTTAGATTTTGATGTTTGAAAGGACCCTGTATCAGAAGGTCCTGTTTCAGAGGTAAAGACCAAGGTGGACAGGATGACATGTCCACCAGATCTGCATACCAAGTCCTGCGTGGCCATGCAGGCGCTATTAGAATCACTGATGCTCTCTCCTGTTTGATTCTGGCAATCAATCGAGGAAGCATCGGGAAGGGTGGAAACACATAAGCCATCCTGAAGGTCCAAGGTGCTGTCAAGGCATCTATCAGGACCGCTCCCGGATCCCTGGATCTGGACCCGTAACGAGGAAGCTTGGCGTTCTGTCGAGACGCCATGAGATCTATCTCTGGTTTGCCCCAATGACGAAGTATTTGGGCAAAGACCTCCGGATGAAGTTCCCACTCCCCCGGATGAAAAGTCTGACGACTTAAAAAATCCGCCTCCCAGTTCTCCACTCCCGGGATGTGGATTGCTGACAGGTGGCAAGAGTGAGACTCTGCCCAGCGAATTATCTTTGATACTTCCATCATTGCTAGGGAGCTTCTTGTCCCTCCCTGATGGTTGATGTAGGCTACAGTCGTGATGTTGTCCGACTGAAACCTGATGAACCCCCGAGTTGTCAACTGGGGCCAAGCCAGAAGGGCATTGAGAACTGCTCTCAATTCCAGAATGTTTATTGGTAGGAGACTCTCCTCCTGATTCCATTGTCCCTGAGCCTTCAGAGAATTCCAGACGGCGCCCCAACCTAGTAGGCTGGCGTCTGTTGTTACAATTGTCCAGTCTGGCCTGCTGAATGGCATCCCCCTGGACAGATGTGGCCGAGAAAGCCACCATAGAAGAGAATTTCTGGTCTCTTGATCCAGATTCAGAGAAGGGGACAAGTCTGAGTAATCCCCATTCCACTGACTTAGCATGCACAATTGCAGCGGTCTGAGGTGTAGGCGTGCAAAGGGTACTATGTCCATTGCCGCTACCATTAAGCCGATTACCTCCATGCATTGAGCCACTGACGGGTGTTGAATGGAATGAAGGACACGGCATGCACTTTGAAGTTTTGTTAACCTGTCTTCTGTCAGGTAAATTTTCATTTCTACAGAATCTATAAGAGTCCCCAGGAAGAGAACTCTTGTGAGTGGAAAGAGAGAACTCTTCTTTTCGTTCACCTTCCATCCATGCGACCTTAGAAATGCCAGTACTAACTCTGTATGAGACTTGGCAGTTTGAAAGCTTGAAGCTTGTATCAGAATGTCGTCTAGGTACGGAGCTACCGAAATTCCTCGCGGTCTTAGTACCGCCAGAAGAGCACCCAGAACCTTTGTGAAGATTCTTGGAGCCGTAGCCAATCCGAATGGAAGAGCTACAAACTGGTAATGCCTGTCTAGAAAGGCAAACCTTAGATACCGGTAATGATCTTTGTGGATCGGTATGTGAAGGTAAGCATCTTTTAAATCCACTGTGGTCATGTACTGACCCTTTTGGATCATGGGTAAAATTGTCCGAATAGACTCCATTTTGAACGATGGAACTCTTAGGAATTTGTTTAGGATCTTTAAATCCAGGATTGGCCTGAAAGTTCCCTCTTTTTTGGGAACCACAAACAGATTTGAGTAAAACCCTTGTCCCTGTTCCGACCGTGGAACTGGATGGATTACTCCCATTAATAAAAGCTCTTGTACGCAGCGTAGAAACGCCTCTTTCTTTATTTGGTTTGTTGACAACCTTGACAGATGAAATCTCTCTCTTGGGGGAGAGTATTTGAAGTCCAGAAGGTATCCCTGAGATATTATCTCTAGCGCCCAGGGATCCTGGACATCTCTTGCCCAAGCCTGGGCGAAGAGAGAAAGTCTGCCCCCCACTAGATCCGTTTCCGGATCGGGGGCCCTCAATTCATGCTGTTTTAGGGGCAGCAGCAGGTTTCCTGGCCTGCTTGCCCTTGTTCCAGGACTGGTTAGGTCTCCAGCCTTGTCTGTAGCGAGCAACAGATCCTTCTTGTTTTGGAGCAGAGGAAGTTGATGCTGCTCCTGCTTTGAAATTCCGAAAGGAACGAAAATTAGATTGTCTAGCCTTAGGTTTGGCTCTGTCTTGAGGCAGGGCATGGCCTTTACCTCCTGTAATGTCAGCGATAATTTCTTTCAATCCGGGCCCGAATAAGGTCTGCCCTTTGAAAGGTATATTAAGTAATTTAGACTTAGAAGTAACGTCAGCTGACCAGGATTTTAGCCACAGTGCTCTGCGCGCCTGAATGGCGAATCCGGAATTCTTAGCCGTAAGCTTAGTTAAATGTACTACGGCATCTGAAATAAATGAGTTAGCTAACTTAAGAGCTTTAAGCTTGTGTGTAATCTCATCTAATGGAGCTGATTCAAGTGTCTCTTCCAGAGACTCAAACCAAAATGCTGCTGCAGCCGTGACAGGCGCAATGCATGCAAGGGGTTGCAATATAAAACCTTGTTGAACAAACATTTTCTTAAGGTAACCCTCTAACTTTTTATCCATTGGATCTGAAAAGGCACAGCTATCCTCCACCGGGATAGTGGTACGCTTAGCTAAAGTAGAAACTGCTCCCTCCACCTTAGGGACCGTTTGCCATAAGTCCCGTGTGGTGGTGTCTATTGGAAACATCTTTCTAAATATCGGAGGGGGTGAGAACGGCACACCGGGTCTATCCCACTCCTTAGTAACAATTTCAGTAAGTCTCTTAGGTATAGGAAAAACGTCAGTACTCGACGGTACCGCAAAATATTTATCCAACCTACACATTTTCTCTGGTATTGCAACTGTGTTACAATCATTGAGAGCCGCTAACACCTCCCCTAGTAATACACGGAGGTTTTCCAGCTTAAATTTAAAATTTGAAATATCTGAATCCAATCTGTTTGGATCAGAACCGTCAGCCGCAGAATGAAGCTCTCCGTCCTCATGTTCTGCAAGTTGTGACGCAGTATCTGACATGGCCCTAACATTATCAGCGCACTCTGTTCTCATCCCAGAGTGATCACGCTTACCTCTTAGTTCTGGTAATTTAGCCAAAACTTCAGTCATAACAGTAGCCATATCCTGTAATGTGATTTGTAATGGCCGCCCAGATGTACTCGGCGCCACAATATCACGCACCTCCCGAGCGGGAGATGCAGGTACTGACACGTGAGGCGAGTTAGTCGGCATAACTCTCCCCTCGTTGTTTGGTGAAATGTGTTCAATTTGTACAGATTGACTCTTATTTAAAGTAGCATCAATGCAGTTAGTACATAAATTTCTATTGGGCTCCACTTTGGCATTAGCACATATAGCACAGATGTCTTCCTCTGAATCAGACATGTTTAACACACTAGCAAATAAACTAGCAACTTGGAAATACTTTTCAAGTAATTTATTATAATAAGAAAACGTACTGTGCCTATAAGAAGCACAGAAAGAGTTATGACAGTTGAAAGTTAATAAACTGAAAGGTTATAGCATCAAATCTTTGTAAAAAACACAATTTTAGCAAAGGTTTGTTCCCATTAGCAAAGGATAACTAACCCTGATAGCAGAAAAAAAAGTTACAGAAATAAACGTTTTTTATCACAGTCAACTACAATCTCACAGCTCTGCTGTGAGTGATTACCTCCCTCAAAACAAGTTTTGAAGACCCCTGAGTTCTGTAGAGATGAACCGGATCATGCAGGAAGTACAGTGAGCTTCTGACTGAATTTTTTGATGCGTAGCAAAAGCGCCAAAAACGGCCCCTCCCCCTCACACACAACAGTGAGAGAGATCAGTAAACTGTCATAAATTAAATAAAACAACTGCCAAGTGGAAAAAAATAGTGCCCAAAATATTTTATTCACCCAGTACCTCAGAAATGAAACGATTTTACATGCCAGCAAAAAACGTTTAACATAAATTAAGTGTTATTAAAAAGCCTGTTGCTAGTCCCTGCAAATTAGGCTAAAGCTTATGCACACAGTATAATTCCAGTGAAGTGCCATTCCCCAGAATACTGAAGTGTAAAATATACATACATGACAGCCTGATACCAGTTGCTGCTACTGCATTTAAGGCTGAGTTTACATTATATCGGTATGGCAGAATTTTCTCATCAATTCCATTGTCAGAAAATAATAAGCTGCTACATACCTCTTTGCAGATTAATCTGCCCGCTGTCCCCTGATCTGAAGTTTACCTCTCCTCAGATGGCCGAGAAACAGCAATATGATCTTAACTACGCCGGCTAAAATCATAGTAAAAACTCAGGTAGATTCTTCTTCAAATTCTACCAGAGAAGGAATAACACACTCCGGTGCTATTATAAAATAACAAACTTTTGATTGAAGGTATAAAACTAAGTATAATCACCATAGTCCTCTCACACATCCTATCTAGTCGTTGGGTGCAAGAGAATGATTATATGGCAGCTCTGCTGGGTGAATCCTCTTGCACTTCCTGTTGGGGAGGAGCAATATCCCAGAAGTAATGATGACCCGTGGACTGATCACACTTAACAGGAGAAATGTGTTTTAATGTCCCTTTAAATTGTTACCTGGCCAAATTATATATACTGTATATATTTATTTATTTTTTTGGCTTGACTAAACTAAATAGAGTATACTGTAAAAGATTCACATCTCTGGGTTTTTTTTTTTTCCAAACAAGCTTTATTATTGGTAAAAAGAAGAAGAGTACATTGTTTACAGGAGCCGTTGCTACAATCCGGCTTGAAGGACAGGACACATGGTTGTTAGAAATGAGACAATTAAACATTAAGGGTGAAGTTGTCCGTATGATTGAATCACATAAGTCCATGTTATAGTAAACAAGAGAGCTTTCTGTAGGTCCTAAAGCTTGCAGGTGTTTTCAATTTTAACAAAATAATAATACAGTACAATAAACTTCATAACATTAAAAACTTTAAAACTTTGCTGCGCAACATGAGACACTTATGGTAAGAGATATTGAGTGAATAACCTTCCACATGGGTTATAGCGTTTAGCTAAAGAGATAACCATCTACATGGTATGGGGTGTAGTATGCTAGTTTATACACATCATTTCACAGCTTGCCATAACGAGGTATATTTGTTACGTGCTACCATATCCATATCATATAACAGACCATCCCGCTTCCCATGGAACATCTACCATGCATTTGCCACCTTTATCCCATGAGCCTCTTGTATGAGGCACAAGTTCATTGTTAGGCCCTAACAGATCCCCTACCTCTGTGGATGTAGAGATTCACATCAATTCTGTATGGCGGGGGGGGTTGCAATAGGGTTGCAAATACAGGGAGATGTCTTGTCGTTTGCATGAATGTATGTTTCCCAGTGTAATAACATAGAGCAATAAAAATCCATTCTATTAGTTTTTTGATAATGAAATGTTTCTAGGGATAAAAGGAGTGTGACATTTTGTATCCATTCGGTCTTGGAGGGAGTTCTACGCTGCTTCCATAGCCTTGGGACTAATTGCTTTGCGCTGCTAAGCATAATGTATAGTAAAACAGCCCTGTATTTGCATTTAATCTTGGGCGGCTTATTAAATAGCATTATCAGGGGATCAAAGGGGATGGTCAGCGAGAGAACTTTTTGGATTTCCCTATGTACGTCTTGCCAGTAAGGTTGGAGCATATGGCAAACCCACCAAATATGGTATAGGGTACCAAGCTGCTTGCAGTCCCTCCAGCAGAGGGGGTCAGAATGTGGGTAGATCTTGGCCAGTCTACTGGGGTACAAATACCATCTTCCCAACAATTTCATGTTGGTCTCTGTGATACTCATGGAAGAGGGCGCCTTACCCATTTGCTAGAAGATAATGTCCCAGGTTTCTGGAGAGATGGCCTGGCCCAGCTTGGCCTCCCAAACTTTAGTGTATGTTGGGAGGCTTTTAGAGTGTAAAGTCGTTAAAATTTTATAGATTGCGGAGAGTGTGCCTCTCGTCGCCTGTGAAGGTCGGCATAGTAGCTCAAAAGGGGTTGAATTTCGTACTAGGTGAGATTTATTCCTATGGCTGGATAGGAAGTGGGAAAGTTGTAGGTATTCCAACCACCTGGTAAAAAAAAGGATGTTTTTATCTACTAGCGAGGCTCTGGGTAAAATAGCCCCGCTCTCTGTAACTAGGTAACAGGGTAGACCCGCTGAGATAGTGTACAAGTCCCCTGTCCAAAGGTGTCTCAGTGGGGGGAAGTCATTGTTGTGGAGTAGGGGGGTTAATGGTGAGGGGATTGAAGAAATGCCCTTCTGAGTCCTAGCAAGTCGATCCCATGTAAGAAGTGTGGCGGTCACTAATGTGGGAGTGAGTGATGATATGGTCCTGTGGTGCTTATATGTCCAACATAGTGCCCCTAAACTTTTGGTACCTGCTAAATCGTGTTCAAGTTTCACCCACTCCTTATCATGAGTATTTTTGCACCAATCGATAATTCTGGTCAGTTGTGCTGCCTGGTGATAAAATAGAAGGTTGGGTACACCCAGGCCCCCTCTGTCTCTATTTCTGTAAAGTGTGGACTTAGCCATTCTAGGGTTTTTGTGTGCCCAGATAAAATTGTTTACAAGCGCCTATGCAGTGCGTAGATATTGGGAAGGAAGCTGAATAGGGACTGTCTGGAACAGGTAGAGAAAGCGAGGCAAAATGCTCATCTTAAAAGCTTGTATCCTTCCTAACCATGAGAGGCACTTGCTCCGCCAGGCCTGTAGATCTGTGCTAACGGATTCCATAAGGTTCTGGTAATTTATTTGGATTAGGGAGTCCCTGGAAGGTGTTATCTGTACCCCTAGATACTTTATGGAGTTGTGTTTTAATGTGAAATGGAATTGTGAGGTGATCTGGCTAGCCATTTGCCCTGTAATCCCAACACCCAGAAACTCAGATTTTGACATGTTTATCTTAAAATTAGATAGGTTGCTATACGTCTCAATGACCGGCATTAATGCAGAGAGAAACTGTAGGGGAGAAGTCAATGAGAATAAGACATCATCTGCATAGAGTGTTGCTTTATATTGTGTGTCTGCAATTTGAATTCCATGTATTTTGTCATTTTTCCTAACATTAGAGGCTAGTACTTCCATTGCCAAAATGAAAAGTAGGGGGGAAAGGGGACAGCCCTGCCTTATTCCATTTAATATGGGGAGAGGGTCTGATAAAGAATCGTTTAATTTAATACGGGCTTTCGGTGTATTATAGAGAGCAAATATTTTCCCTATTAAGTTCTCTCCCATGCCAAACCGCATTAGCGTAGATTTCAAAAATAGCCAATCCAGCCTATCGAAAGCCTTTTCGGCATCGATGGCCAGGAAGATAGAAGGTATATCATGGGTTTGGGAATACTCAAGTAGGTTGAGGACCTTAAGAGTGTTTTCTCGTGCCTCCCTATGTGGCACAAAGCCCACCTGGTTTAAATGTATTAATTGGGGCAAGAATTTATTAAGTCTGGAGGCTATGAGTTTGGCGTATAGCTTTACGTCAACATTCAGTAACGATATGGGGCGAAAATTGGAGGGGGTGTCAGGGGACTTGCCCGGCTTGGGGATCACGGCTATATGGGCTTCAAGCATGGTAGGGAGAAAAGGGTGTTCTTGGTCAGCAATATTGAATATGGAGCATAAATGGGGGAGTAGGATTGATGCGTATTTCTTGCAGTATGAAACGGTGAATCCGTCAGGGCCTGGGCTCTTGCCTGTAGGCAATTGTTTAAGGGCAGCTAGGATTTCCATCGTCGAAAAAGGGGCCTCTAGTTCCTCCGCCTGCACGGGGGTAAGCTGGGGTAGGGGCGTATCTAACAAGTATGCTTTAATGGTACTCTCCCTATCACCAAGTGAGACTGGCTTCGGTAGGCCATATAGGTTAGAATAATATGCTAAAAATTGAGAGAGGATTTCAGTCGTAGTGTTTACCTTCTGGTTTGTGGGGGTTCTTATCTCGTGTATAAAGGATTTCAGTTTTTTGAGCTCAAGAGATCGTGCAAGAAGCTTGCCCGCTCGATTATTTTCAAAATAAAATTTTTGTTTAGTTTTTAGCGCCAGTGTGTTTGCTTCATTTATTAATTGGTCATGTACCGTCTTTCTGGCCTTCTATAGATCTGCTAAAATTTGAGAGGAGGAGGGGTCTCGCTTGTGCTCGTATTCGAGCTTAGAAAGTAGGTCTGTAGAAGCCTTGTACAGTGATCGTGCTTTCTGCCTAAAGTGGGCTTGGTATTTTATGAATTCTCCTCTAATAAAGCATTTATGTGCCTCCCATACTACAAAGGGGTCTGTTTCAGGTAGGGAGTTAAATTGAAAATATTCAGGGAGGAGTTTCTCTATCTTGGCTTTGAGATCGGGGAAGTTTAGTAAGCTTTCGTCTAGTTTCCATTGATAGGTGGTTTTTGGTACAGAGGGCCAGTTAAGCTTTGTGAGAACTGCAGAATGGTCTGACCATACTGTGTGTGAAAGTCTAGAAGACAAAACGTTAGATAGGCCAGTTTGGTTTGTGAGGTGGTAATCAATTCTGCTATAAGAACGGTGTGGGGCTGAAAAAAAGGTATAATCCCTCTTCCCGGGGTGTTTGAACCTCCAAATGTCAAACAATGTCTGCTCTAACATTAGCTTCCAGAGTTGTTTAATTGTGTGTTTTGGTGTTGAAGGCTTGGGATTAGTGGTGTCCAGGGTCGGTTGGATGGGAATATTAAGGTCTCCCCCTAGATAGAGTGCTCCAATCCCGTGATCAAGGATCTGCGTAAAACATTTTTTAAAAAAAGGGAGCTGTCTGACATTAGGGGCATACATGCTGACCAAAGTTACAGGGGAGCCAAATAGTAAACCAGTAACACACAAGAATCTACCTTCTGAGTCGGTGTGGGTTTGTATGAGTGTGAAGGGCAGGTGTTTACTCATAAGATTATTCACACCATTACGTTTTTGGTCAAGGGAGCTATGGAAACTTTGTGTATAATATCCTCCAAAATAGCCGGGCTCCTTATTTCTTAAAAAATGAGTCTCCTGCAGGAAGATGATATCGCCTCCCTTCCTGCGAAGATCCCGCATGGCTAATGAGCGTTTCTGTGCAGAGTTTAGGCCCTTAGCATTCTGACTAAGTAGTGTTATAACTCTATTACTTGCGGCCATGTGATGACTGTGCAGTTTTACCCATAGATATGAATGGCAAATTATAAGCCCCTCTCTTCACGTTGGTCTGTGTGTGTAGAGAGAATTCTAAGTGTGTCTTTGGACCCATGCCTCTATTGCGCAGCTTTAACATTGCAACCAAAAAACAAAGTTGGAACAAACAGCATAACTTAAATCTAATCAAAGGGTATCTTAATATTATTAAAGTCATAAGACAGGAAATATACAAGAGGGGATAATAACCAGCATCCACACAAAATGAATTAACTTTAAGTCTGACTGACGCCTAACGGCCATTTCGTCTGGCCGCCAACGCGGGGGTACCTCATCTCGGGGTTTTTAATTTAGAAGTGAAATACATTTTAAGGCCTGAACTTTTTTTTTTGAAGATCTCTACATCGGTTTTATCTACAAGTAAATAGCTGTTCAATTGACAGATTAATATAAACTTTAAAAATATACTGATTTCAGCCTCAATGCAACCTGAGTGGGAATAAGATGAGTGTTTGGAATGGTTGTAGATGCACAAGTTATCTGACACACGGGTTAGATAAATTTCAAGGCTCAGGGAAACAAGACACAAGAGGTAATATTAAAGGGACAGTCTAGGCCAAAATAAACTTTCATGATTCAGATAGAGCATGTAATTTTAAACAATTTTCCAGTTTACTTTTATCACCAATTTTGCTTTGTTCTCTTGGTATTCTTAGTTGAAAGCTTAACCTAGGAGGTTCATATGCTAATTTCTTAGACATTGAAGCCCACCTCTTTCAGATTGCATTTTAACAGTTTTTCACCACTAGAGGGTGTTAGTTCACATATTTCATATAGATAACACTGTGCTCGTGCACGAGAAGTTATCTGGGAGCAGGCACTGATTGGCTAGACTGCAAGTCTGTCAAAAGAACTGAAAAAAGGGCAGTTTGCAGAGGCTTAGATACAACATAATCACAGAGGTTAAAAGTATATTATTATAACTGTGTTAGTTATGCAAAACTGGGAAATAGGTAATAAAGGGATTATCTATCTTTTAAAACAATAAAAATTCTGGTGTAGACTGTCCCTTTAAGCCATGAATTGAAGAAGAAAAAATAATGCTTTCTGAGAGACACGTGAACTATGGAACAAGTGAATAAATACTTTGTAAATTGGGTGTCCCAGTAAAATACATATTGCAAGTTACAGTAATGCTGACATAATAAAAACGTGTGTAATCCTTGTTTACTTATAGGACTTTAGATACTCTAAATTGCACCAAGCACACTCACCTTCTCTGCGTTACAAACCAGTCACCGGCACTTAGTCACAGCAGCTCAGCTCTGTGCTCGCCCTGCTCGCTCCTCATTGGTGTGTTTTCTAATGGCTTTAGCGCATCACATCCTGCTACCATGGTAACAGAGACAACTATCCAGGCACAGCCGACTTCCAGGATATTGTATTTAATTTGCGGGCTTCAGGGAGCCGCTATTGCAATACGTGAGGGAGAGTTGGGATGTCTATATATACAGTAAGAGGGGACCTTGCATTCAATCTTCAGTATTGCACAGTACTCCCAACCAACGTTTTAGATGTATACTGATGTCTACAGACTCCTGGTTGTATAATCTGTATTTTCATATGCAGGGGGGAGTGTCTGCCCTCCTTGCTTTCTTAGCCCATTTCAGTGGGTGTCCCAGCCTAACCTCATCAACAGTGATAAACTGGGAGCTTCTAAGTATGTTTTAAAAAGGTTTTATACTGTATTTTTATATAATTATCTGTGAATATTCTTCTTTATAGTAGTGTCTATTACATGCAGTTATATGAAAATTGGTGTACACTGTCCCTTTAATGTGATATTGCAAACACAATATTCTGTGGTTAACTTATTGTGTGCATCAGGTGTCGCTCAAGCACAATTTGTAACTTTCAACTTGTAATAGCAACACTACCCAATGCATGCATGTGTATTTTGTCTCTTTAATAGTCAAGTATCAGATGGCATAATGACAGCTTGAAATTACTAAGCATGCAAAGAGGTTTACAGCTCATTTTTTTGTGTAAAGTTTTATCTTCTAAATTGTAAGTTCCCACGGGAATAGGGCCCTCAATTCCTCCTGTAAATTTTGTCCTGTCTCCTAAAAGTTTTTTTTTTTATCATTGTTTTATCTAAATAAATTGTATCCATGGACAGCACTGCGGAATATGTTGGTGCTTCATAAATAAAGTATAATAATAATATTAATAATAATCTTAAATAAATATTAAATACAACAGAATAACATAATTAACACGTGCATAAAAAAGGCGATGCAGCATCACTTGCTCTGATTTTTTTTTATGAGCAGTAGATTTGTTCTGACAAATTTCAAAATAGACTTAAATTTGCTAGCTCCCTGTAGCATGTGACTGCCATTAGCCAATCACAGACTCATATATGTATCAACTGTAAACTCTTGCACATGTTCAGTAGTAACTTGTGACTCAAAAAGCGTGCATAGAAAAAGATTGTGCACAGTTTGATAATTTAAGTTGTCAGGATATCTGTGAGTGTTATTAAATTATATATATATATATATATATATATATATATATATATATATATATATATATATATATATATATCTACACCAAATAATTAATTTATTTGTGAAGCTATTTGTGACACAATTCCCCTTTATCGTTTGTCAAGGACACATTGCAAACCTTTGTCCCAAAGAAATTGCTTTCAAAGTAATATTAGAATGACACTCTCAAGTTTGAACGCCCCTATATGGATTTCCTGCCCAAGATGTGTAATAAAGTTACAGAACTCCTGTGAACAGTAGTCGCTCAGTCTGAAGTGATCTTTGAAGCTAGCTAAATCTCAGAGGATGTAGCTCTTATCATATAGGTGTTAGATTGTCACATACTGAGTTCAAATACACGAAGCTCAGACTTACATCTCAATGGAATATAGCAGGAGAAAACAGAGAAACATCTTTAACCCTGTGAGTGCTGAAAGCATATAAGAATTTAAATCTTGGTTTTAAAAATAGAAGTTAGAAAATTAATCTACTGTATATGAACTGTATAATTCTCAAAGATTCCATTGATACTCAGACTGTATAAATGATATATATATAAACGCGTTTTTTAAATATTAGAAGAAGTATATCATGTTTAGTATGGAAATACTCAGATTAAATAGTATTAAATAATCCCATACAAATTGAACATATCTGTTTGCTGAGGCAAGAAATAGTGAGTATACTTAATATACATTTTAAAAATTAAAAGATATATAGTAAGCTGTTAGCAGTGTTGAAAATGAAACTGCATTTTTCTTTGTCTGCTGCCCATGATGGAATAAAAATTGTATTGCAACCAAAAGGTATTTGGCTGTTTAGGGAAGCATTTCCCAAATAACCTATGAGGGTCAGGGTGTTGCCAATATTCTGTGGGAGTGATTGAATAAAAGAGGGAGTGGTTTATCTTGAATAAGAGCCCACACACACTAGACAAAGGGACAGACTCAAACAAGCAGCATAACTTTTTACTGAGAAACACACAGATTTGTACTAAGTACCTCTCTGCGATTTTGGGACATTTTCTTTGGACAAGAAAGATAATAATTTGAGGCCTGTAACCTTGCAAATAGTGGATAAAACCTTCTTATGTGACCTACAAGAAACCCCAGAAGCTGAATTCTCATACTGGTTATTTGGTAAAGTATACTGGTATTAAATATTAATGTTTAGAAAGGATTTTTGTATTTTAATACCATACATTCATTACAGTTATTGCTATATATATATTTTATAATCTATGTTATTGTGGCTGAATAAGAGGTTATTCCAGGCCAGACATATTGGGATATAAATTAGCTGTTGCATTAATAATATATACAATTTCTGGTGTTTAAATTGAAGTTATATAGAACCATTTGTTGGCTAAATAGTTTAATTATACTTTGCTGGAAGTTATCTTAAATTTATTGAGATTTAGTAAGATTGTGCGAAGTATCTTGTTATATTGTTTAACTAAACACTGTTAAATTAGCGGTCCATATTCTGGTATTTTTATTGTGATATTTTAATGCGATTCATTGTGAGTAAGGTTAATTTTAGAGATATATTTTTATAATCTGTTGTATAGAATATTGTAACGGAATAAGCGTGCATAATTTATTCATAATCTAGTTTCTACATAAATATAATTCAAGGTGTCTATAAAGCTAACTAATCTAGAATTAAGGAATAAATATTGATTTCAATAAATATATTGTTACGTATATACATTTTATTGGTTGGCAACTGCTAAAATAAGTACT
The DNA here is from genome assembly GCF_027579735.1 of Bombina bombina. Lineage (NCBI taxonomy): Eukaryota > Metazoa > Chordata > Amphibia > Anura > Bombinatoridae > Bombina > Bombina bombina. The sequence continues at coordinate 524,525,221 of NC_069505.1, read as the reverse complement.
CCAACATTTTTACTGGAGATTACTGCTGATATAATAATACATGATATTGTAATCTAGTATATACTTACAAAGTAAATTGAAAAGTCTTTTAAAACTAGGCATGTGCAGTGAATTTGGCAGTTTAATTAGCATCTGTGGAATGCGGTGACGTAGTAAAAATCGAAAGAACGGCTTTAAAAAGAACTGAAAGCCACGAGCGGCCACATTCTTCCATATTCAGCTGCTAACAAAACTGCTGAATGCACATGCCAACTTAAAGGGACACTGAACCCAATTTTTTTCTTTCATGATTCAGTTAGAGCATGCAATATTAACCCCTTGAGTGCTAATGACGGCTCTGAGCCGTCACAGAGTTTCCCACTCTGGTGCTAATGACGGCTCAGAGCCGTCACTAGCACTCTCCCAACTTGAGGGAGATCTGGGGGCTCCCACCCGCTCCTACCCCGGCGATCGGTGCTGCATAATGAAAGGCATCACCGGGGCTTCCATTTTGCGTGGTGACATCACGCGCAATAAACGTGATGACGTCACAGCGCAACTTTATTTAACATTAACAATGTTAACTATAGGAGCAGGGGCATGCTGCTTAGAAGCCTGTATCTCAGGCATCTCAGCAGCTACAGACCCCCAAGACCCACTGTTAGAAAGGTAATCGCCTAACCTTTCCAACGGTGTAAGTCTTGGGGATCTGAAATAAATAAATAAAAAGTACGAAAAAAATATTTTTTTTAAATATTAAATAAAAAAACCCTTTAAGAAAACCTTAGCACCCAGGTGGGAAAGTGCTTAGCACTCAAAGGGTTAAGCACCTTTCTAATTTACTCCTATTATCAAATTTTCTTCATTCTCTTGGTATCTTTATTTTAAATGCAAGAATGTAAGTTTAGATGCCGGCCCATTTTTGGTGAACAACCTGTGTTTTTCTTGCTGATTGGTGGATACATTCACCCACCAATAAACAAGTGCTGTCCAGGGTCTTAAACAAAAAAATAGCTTAGATGCCTTCTTTTTCAATAAAGATAGCAAGACAACAAAGAAAATTTGATAATAAGAGTAAATTAGAAAGTTGCTTAAAATTGCATGCTCTATCACGAAAGAAAAAAAATGTGGGTTCAGTGTCCCTTTAAAAGAACAGTATACACCAATTTTCATATAACTGCATGTAATAGACACTACTATAAAGAAGAATATGCACAGATACTGATCTAAAAGTCCAGTATAAAATCTTTTAAAAACTTACTTAGAAGCTCTCAGTTTAGCACTGTTGATGAGCTTAGGCTGGGACACCCAGTGAAAGGGGCTGGGAAAACATGAAAAGCAGACACTTCCCCCACACCTGCATTTGAAAAGACAGATTAAACAAACAGTAGCCATAGGAATCTGCAGACATCAGTATACATCTAAAACTTCGGGGCTTGGTTAGGAGTCTAAAAATCAGCACAATGTTATTAAAAAAAAAGCAAAACTATACATTTTTACAAAAACACTCACAGATGGGCTATATAAACATGCCTTCCAACATTTCAAAATTCAAAAGAGGGACCCCCCCGCAGCAAAAAAAAAAAGACCAAAGTAATATAAATAATATTCTAAATAAAGTCATATCTTTTAATACTCATAGGCCTAGATTTGGAGTTTTGTCGGTAACGACCCGCGTAGCTAACGCTGGCTTTTTTCTGGCTGCACCATAAAAATAACTCTGGTATTGAGAGTCCACAAAAAGGCTATATACTCGATACGAGTTGCTTACGCAAGCGGCCAGCCTCAAAAACGTGCTCGTGCACGATTCCCCCATAGGAAACAATGGGGCTGTTTGAGCTGAAAAAAAAACTAACACCTGCAAAAAAGCCGCGTTCAGCTCTTAACGCAGCCCCATTGTTTGCTATGGGGAAACACTTCCTACGTCTGCACCTAACACCCTAACATGTACCCCGAGTCTAAACACCCCTAACCTTACACTTATTAACCCCTAATCTGCCGCTCCGTAAACCGCCGCTACTTACATTATCCTTATGTACCCCTAATCTGCTGCCCCTAACACCGCCGACCCCTATATTATATTTATTAACCCCTAATCTGCCCCCCACAACGTCGCCTCCACCTAACTACACTTATTAACCCCTAATCTGCCGAGCGGACCTGAGCGCTACTATAATAAAGTTATTAACCCCTAATCCGCCTCACTAACCCTATAATAAATAGTATTAACCCCTAATCTGCCCTCCCTAACATCGCCGACACCTAACTTCAAACATTAACCCCTAATCTGCCGACCGGAGCTCACCGCTACTATAATAAATGTATTAACCCCTAAAGCTAAGTCTAACCCTAACACTAACACCCCCCTAAGTTAAATATAATTTTTATCTAACAAAATTAATTAACTCTTATTAAATAAATTATTCCTATTTAAAGCTAAATACTTACCTGTAAAATAAATCCTAATATAGCTACAATATAAATTATAATTACATTGTAGCTATTTTAGGATTAATATTTATTTTACAGGCAACTTTGTAATTATTTTAACCAGGTACAATAGCTATTAAATAGTTAAGAACTATTTAATAGTTACCTAGTTAAAATAATAACAAAATTACCTGTAAAATAAATCCTAACCTAAGTTACAATTAAACCTAACACTATACTATCATTAAATTAATTAAATAAAATACCTACAATTACCTACAATTAAACCTAACACTACACTATCAATAAATAAATTAAATACAATTCCTACAAATAACTACAATGAAATAAACTAACTAAAGTACAAAAAATAAAAAAGAACTAAGTTACAAAAAATAAAAAAATATTTACAAACATAAGAAAAATATTACAACAATTTTAAACTAATTACACCTACTCTAAGCCCCCTAATAAAATAACAAAGACCCCCAAAATAACAAAATGCCCTACCCTATTCTAAATTACTACATTTCAAAGCTCTTTTACCTTACCAGCCGAAATTCAGCTCTTTTGCCTGTAAAAAAAACCATACAATACCCCCCCCCAACATTACAACCCACCACCCACATACCCCTAATCTAACCCAAACCCCCCTTAAATAAACCTAACACTAAGCCCCTGAAGATCTTCCTACCTTGTCTTCACCCTACCAGGTTCACCGATCCGTCCTGAAGAGCTCCTCCGATGTCCTGATCCAAGCCCAAGCGGGGGGCTGAAGAGGTCCATGATCCGGCTGAAGTCTTCATCCAAGCGGGAGCTGAAGAGGTCCATGATCCGGATGAAGTCTTCTATCAACGGCATCTTCAATCTTCTTTCTTCCGGATCCATCTTGCAGACCTCCGACGCGGAACATCCTCTTCTCCCGACGCCTACTAGCCGAATGACGGTTCCTTTAAGGGACGTCATCCAAGATGGCGTCCCTCGAATTCCGATTGGCTGATAGGATTCTATCAGCCAATCGGAATTAAGGTAGGAATATTCTGATTGGCTGATGGAATCAGCCAATCAGAATCAAGATCAATCCGATTGGCTGATTCGATCGGCCAATTAGATTGAGCTTGCATTCTATTGGCTGTTCCGATCAGCCAATAGAATGCGAGCTCAATCTGATTGGCTGATTGGATCAGCCAATCGGATTGATCTTGATTCTGATTGGCTGATTCCATCAGCCAATCAGAATATTCCTACCTTAATTCCAATTGGCTGATAGAATCCTATCAGCCAATCGGAATCCGAGGGACGCCATCTTGGATGATGTCCCTTAAAGGAACTGTCATTCGGCTAGTAGGCGTCGGGAGAAGAGGATGTTCCGCGTCGGAGGTCTGCAAGATGGATCCGGAAGAAAGAAGATTGAAGATGCCGTTGATAGAAGACTTCATCCGGATCATGGACCTCTTCAGCTCCCGCTTGGATGAAGACTTCAGCCGGATCATGGACCTCTTCAGCCCCCCGCTTGGGCTTGGATCAGGACATCGGAGGAGCTCTTCAGGACGGATCGGTGAACCTGGTAGGGTGAAGACAAGGTAGGAAGATCTTCAGGGGCTTAGTGTTAGGTTTATTTAAGGGGGGTTTGGGTTAGATTAGGGGTATGTGGGTGGTGGGTTGTAATGTTGGGGGGGGTATTGTATGTTTTTTTTTACAGGCAAAAGAGCTGAATTTCTTGGGGCATGCCCCGCAAAGGGCCCTGTTCAGGGCTGGTAAGGTAAAAGAGCTTTGAAATGTAGTAATTTAGAATAGGGTAGGGCATTTTGTTATTTTGGGGGTCTTTGTTATTTTATTAGGGGGCTTAGAGTAGGTGTAATTAGTTTAAAATTGTTGTAATATTTTTCTTATGTTTGTAAATATTTTTTTATTTTTTGTAACTTAGTTCTTTTTTATTTTTTGTACTTTAGTTAGTTTATTTCATTGTAGTTATTTGTAGGAATTGTATTTAATTTATTTATTGATAGTGTAGTGTTAGGTTTAATTGTAGGTAATTGTAGGTATTTTATTTAATTAATTTAATGATAGTATAGTGTTAGGTTTAATTGTAACTTAGGTTAGGATTTATTTTACAGGTAATTTTGTTATTATTTTAACTAGGTAACTATTAAATAGTTCTTAACTATTTAATAGCTATTGTACCTGGTTAAAATAATTACAAAGTTGCCTGTAAAATAAATATTAATCCTAAAATAGCTACAATGTAATTATAATTTATATTGTAGCTATATTAGGATTTATTTTACAGGTAAGTATTTAGCTTTAAATAGGAATAATTTATTTAATAAGAGTTAATTAATTTCGTTAGATAAAAAATATATTTAACTTAGGGGGTGTTAGTGTTAGGGTTAGACTTAGCTTTAGGGGTTAATACATTTATTATAGTAGCGGTGAGCTCCGGTCGGCAGATTAGGGGTTAATGTTTGAAGTTAGGTGTCGGCGATGTTAGGGAGGGCAGATTAGGGGTTAATACTATTTATTATAGGGTTAGTGATGCGGATTAGGGGTTAATAACTTTATAATAGTAGCGGTGCGGTCCGCTCGGCAGATTAGGGGTTAATAAGTGTAGGCAGGTGGAGGCGACGTTGTGGGGGGCAGATTAGGGGTTAATAAATATAATACAGGGGTTGGCGGTGTTAGGGGCAGCAGATTAGGGGTACATAAGTATAACGTAGGTGGCGGTCGGCAGATTAGGGGTTAAAAAAATTTAATAGAGTGGCGGCGATGTGGAGGGGCCTCAGTTTAGGGGTACATAGGTAGTTTATGGGTGTTAGTGTACTTTAGAGTACAGTAGTTAAGAGCTTTATGAACCGGCATTAGCCCAGAAAGCTCTTAACTACTGACTTTTTTCCTGCGGCTGGAGTTTTGTCGTTAGATGTCTAACGCTCACTTCAGCCACGACTCTAAATACCGGAGTTAGAAAGATCCCATTGAAAAGATAGGATACGCAATTTACGTAAGGGGATCTGCGGTATGGAAAAGTCGCGGCTGAAAAGTGAGCGTTAGACCCTATTTTGAGTGACTCCAAATACCGGAGTTAGCCTAAAACCAGCGTTAGGAGCCTCTAACGCTGGTTTTCACGGCTAACGCCAAACTCCAAATCTAGGCCTTAGGCAGCAAATCAAACACAAGCTCAAACCTAGCTATGTGAGCTCTGTATTTAATTAACATTTGCAGAGACAGTGCTAAATATTTTTATCTTAATTGGACATTTAATAATAGATTCTTTAAAACTGTTCTCTGCTTTCCCCATTAATATTCGAGATTCTGGCCTTTAAAGTCAGCAAAAATGCACAGTAACACACTACATAGCATACACTTACACATGAAGATACACACACACACACTACATAGCATACACTTATACAGGCAGATACACACACCCAATGCATAGCATACACTTATACAGGCAGATACACACACTACATAGCTTATACATACAGATACACACACACTACACAGCATACACTTATACATGCAGGTACACACACACTTATACATACAGATACACACACACACTACACACACACACTACACAGCATACACTTATACATGCAGATACACGCACACTACATAGCATACACTTATACATGCAGACACATACACACACACTTATACATGCAGATACACACACACACACTTATACATGCAGATACACACTTATACATAAAGTTACACACACACACACACACTACATAGCTTACACTTAAACATGCAGATATACACACACACACTACATATGATACACTTATACATACAGATACACACACTACATTGCATACACTTACACATGCAGATACACACACTACATTGCATACACTTACACATGCAGACACACACTACATATCATACATTATACAGGCAGATACACACACACACTACATAGAATACACTTATACATACAGATACACACACACACTCTACATAGCATACACTTATACATGCAGATACGCACACACACACTACATAGCATACACTTATACATGCAGATACACACACACTACATAGCTTACACTTATACATGCAGATACACACACACACACTACATAGTATAGACTTATGCATGCAGATGCACACACTTCATAGCTTACATTTATGCACACACTTCATAGCTTACATTTATACATGCAGACACACACACTACATAGCATACACTTATACATGCAGACACACACACACTACATAGCCTACACTTATACATAAAGATACACTCACACACACACTACACAGCTCACACTTATACATGCAGATACACACACATACACACTTATAGATACAGATAGACACACACTACATCATATATGGGTATCTGTAACTCATTGTATAGGGTCCTGGGGTTGGCAAGCACATTAGCTGGCAGTCTGAGGCTGCCACTGTTCGTTACCCTGGTGTTAGCACTGCTCATTGTATAAAACTGAAGGCATGCAAGTATTATCACCAGGGGTTAGACGACATCACTACCAGGGGTTAGAGGTCACCATTACCTGAGGTCAGAGGATATACAGCCTTCTTACTCCTACTTTACCCACACACCATTCCTTTTCCACAAGGAATCTAACAGGTATATAACCCTGCATGGGGCAATGCGGGACAGATGGCTAACAACCCGGGACAGCAGGACAGACCCCTAGAATCGGGACTGTCCCGCCAAAATCAGGACAGTTGGGAGGTATGTATAAATGGTTCATCTACAAAACATTTATGCAAAGAAAAATCTAGTGTACAATGTCCCTTTAAAATTGTTTGGTCTATCTAGATCATGAAAGTTTAATTTTTACTTTACTGTCCTTTTAAACAAGTGTACAGTGAATATGATTTAAATGTGATTTATATCAAGCCGTCGATGGATAAGGTTCCTAGCGAGGGAAACTTGTCTTCTTGCCTTAGGGCGAGTGAGTAGCATCTGATGCCTGCATGTATCATTTCACAAGCAAATGCCTTTGAAGCCATGCCTCCTGCACTTGCGCAACAATCCAAGACGATTGAGTCCAGGGTGATTTAACGCTGCCAGCTCTGAGATGGTGCAGATATTTAAAAGCAGCAAACTTAAAACCTCAAGGGCTCCCAAGTCACATTAACACCTTGATAAATGGAGCCTTAGAGGCCGATTTATCAAGCTCCATATAGAGCTTTATGCCCCTGTTTCCGCGCGAGCCTTCAGGCTCACCGGAAACAGAAGTTATGAAGCAGCGGTCTAAAGAGCGCTGCTCCTTAACTGGTCTACTGCCTCTGAGGCCGCGGACAGAAATCAACCTGATCGAATACGATCGGGTTAATTGACACCCCTTGCTAGGCGACATTGCACCAGCACTTCACAAGAACTGCTTGTGCAATAATAAATGCCGACAGCCTATGCTGTCGGCATTTATCAATGTGTGGCGGACATGATACGCTACATTATATCATGTCCACTCACGCTATGATTAATTGGCCCCTTAGAGTTAAAAAATTTGGATCTTGAGACTAGATAGATAGACAGGTGATGGATAGATAGATGGATGGATGGATAGATAATAGATAGATCAACAACTTTTAAAATTATGGCGAGTCGAAAAGTGAGATTAAAATCCTCCACTATGTACAAAATGTAGAGAGAATAACTCATTGTGTAATCCAAATCTAGACAAGTGAGAAGACTTGTTTTCCCACACAACACCTCTAGATACATTACATTATTTCCAATACAAATTTATAAAAGGATAAAGAGGGCGCTAAAAAGCTAAGTTACCCACCACACCTAATTATAAATACTACGATAGCATCTATAGAGAAATAATGAAGGAACAAAAGAAAAGTAAAATGATGTGTATAAAACTTTACTGCACAAAAAAATACAATAATAATAAAAGACAGATAACAGGGACGTCTCCCTTATATATTAAAATAAGACCATATCATCAAAAAATAAGACTGGAATACCACCCTAAAAATACTTAAAAAATAAGTTAAAAAAAAACAGAATTTATGTTTACCTGATAAATTACTTTCTCCAACGGTGTGTCCGGTCCACGGCGTCATCCTTACTTGTGGGATATTCTCCTCCCCAACAGGAAATGGCAAAGAGCCCAGCAAAGCTGGCCACATGATCCCTCCTAGGCTCCGCCTACCCCAGTCATTCGACCGACGTTAAGGAGGAATATTTGCATAGGAGAAACCATATGGTACCGTGGTGACTGTAGTTAAAGAAAATAAATTATCAGACCTGATTAAAAAAACCAGGGCGGGCCGTGGACCGGACACACCGTTGGAGAAAGTAATTTATCAGGTAAACATAAATTCTGTTTTCTCCAACATAGGTGTGTCCGGTCCACGGCGTCATCCTTACTTGTGGGAACCAATACCAAAGCTTTAGGACACGGATGAAGGGAGGGAGCAAATCAGGTCACCTAAATGGAAGGCACCACGGCTTGCAAAACCTTTCTCCCAAAAATAGCCTCAGAAGAAGCAAAAGTATCAAACTTGTAAAATTTGGTAAAAGTGTGCAGTGAAGACCAAGTCGCTGCCCTACATATCTGATCAACAGAAGCCTCGTTCTTGAAGGCCCATGTGGAAGCCACAGCCCTAGTGGAATGAGCTGTGATTCTTTCGGGAGGCTGCCGTCCGGCAGTCTCGTAAGCCAATCTGATGATGCTTTTAATCCAAAAAGAGAGAGAGGTAGAAGTTGCTTTTTGACCTCTCCTTTTACCAGAATAAACAACAAACAAGGAAGATGTTTGTCTAAAATCCTTTGTAGCATCTAAATAGAATTTTAGAGCACGAACAACATCCAAATTGTGCAACAAACGTTCCTTCTTTGAAACTGGTTTCGGACACAGAGAAGGTACGATAATCTCCTGGTTAATGTTTTTGTTAGAAACAACTTTTGGAAGAAAACCAGGTTTAGTACGTAAAACCACCTTATCTGCATGGAACACCAGATAAGGAGGAGAACACTGCAGAGCAGATAATTCTGAGACTCTTCTAGCAGAAGAGATTGCAACCAAAAACAAAACTTTCCAAGATAATAACTTAATATCAACGGAATGTAAGGGTTCAAACGGAACCCCCTGAAGAACTGAAAGAACTAAATTGAGACTCCAAGGAGGAGTCAAAGGTTTGTAAACAGGCTTAATTCTAACCAGAGCCTGAACAAAGGCTTGAACATCTGGCACAGCTGCCAGCTTTTTGTGAAGTAACACAGACAAGGCAGAAATCTGTCCCTTCAGGGAACTTGCAGATAATCCTTTTTCCAATCCTTCTTGAAGGAAGGATAGAATCTTAGGAATCTTAACCTTGTCCCAAGGGAATCCTTTAGATTCACACCAACAGATATATTTTTTCCAAATTTTGTGGTAAATCTTTCTAGTTACAGGCTTTCTGGCCTGAACAAGAGTATCGATAACAGAATCTGAGAACCCTCGCTTCGATAAGATCAAGCGTTCAATCTCCAAGCAGTCAGCTGGAGTGAAACCAGGTTCGGATGTTCGAACGGACCCTGAACAAGAAGGTCTCGTCTCAAAGGTAGCTTCCAAGGTGGAGCCGATGACATATTCACCAGATCTGCATACCAAGTCCTGCGTGGCCACGCAGGAGCTATCAAGATCACCGACGCCCTCTCCTGATTGATCCTGGCTACCAGCCTGGGGATGAGAGGGAACGGCGGGAACACATAAGCTAGTTTGAAGGTCCAAGGTGCTACTAGTGCATCCACTAGAGCCGCCTTGGGATCCCTGGATCTGGACCCGTAGCAAGGAACTTTGAAGTTCTGACGAGAGGCCATCAGATCCATGTCTGGAATGCCCCACAGCTGAGTGACTTGGGCAAAGATTTCCGGATGGAGTTCCCACTCCCCCGGATGCAATGTCTGACGACTCAGAAAATCCGCTTCCCAATTTTCCACTCCTGGGAATTATTGTTCCCAAGAAGGAAACCCTTGTTGACGGAGATAGAGAACTCTTTTCCACGTTCACTTTCCATCCGTGAGATCTGAGAAAGGCCAGGACGATGTCCGTGTGAGCCTTTGCTTGAGGAAGGGACGACGCTTGAATCAGAATGTCGTCCAAGTAAGGTACTACAGCAATGCCCCTTGGTCTTAGCACAGCTAGAAGGGACCCTAGTACCTTTGTGAAAATCCTTGGAGCAGTGGCTAATCCGAAAGGAAGCGCCACGAACTGGTAATGCTTGTCCAGGAATGCGAACCTTAGGAACCGATGATGTTCCTTGTGGATAGGAATATGTAGATACGCATCCTTTAAATCCACCGTGGTCATGAATTGACCTTCCTGGATGGAAGGAAGAATAGTTCGAATGGTTTCCATCTTGAACGATGGAACCTTGAGAAACTTGTTTAAGATCTTGAGATCTAAGATTGGTCTGAACGTTCCCTCTTTTTTGGGAACTATGAACAGATTGGAGTAGAACCCCATCCCTTGTTCTCTTAATGGAACAGGATGAATCACTCCCATTTTTAACAGGTCTTCTACACAATGTAAGAATGCCTGTCTTTTTATATGGTCTGAAGACAACTGAGACCTGTGGAACCTCCCCCTTGGGGGAAGTCCCTTGAATTCCAGAAGATAACCTTGGGAGACTATTTCTAGCGCCCAAGGATCCAGAACATCTCTTGCCCAAGCCTGAGCGAAGAGAGAGAGTCTGCCCCCCACCAGATCCGGTCCCGGATCGGGGGCCAACATTTCATGCAGTCTTGGTAGCAGTGGCAGGTTTCTTGGCCTGCTTTCCCTTGTTCCAGCCTTGCATTGGTCTCCAAGCTGGCTTGGCTTGAGAAGTATCACCCTCTTGCTTAGAGGACGTAACACCTCGGGCTGGTCCGTTTCTACGAAAGGGACGAAAATTAGGTTTATTTTTTGCCTTGAAAGGCCGATCCTGAGGAAGGGCGTGGCCCTTACCCCCAGTGATATCAGAGATAATCTCTTTCAAGTCAGGGCCAAACAGCGTTTTCCCCTTGAAAGGAATGTTAAGTAGCTTGTTCTTGGAAGACGCATCAGCCGACCAAGATTTCAACCAAAGCGCTCTGCGCGCCACAATAGCAAACCCAGAATTCTTAGCCGCTAACCTAGCCAATTGCAAAGTGGCGTCTAGGGTGAAAGAATTAGCCAATTTGAGAGCATTGATTCTGTCCATAATCTCCTCATAAGGAGGAGAATCACTATCGACCGCCTTTATCAGCTCATCGAACCAGAAACATGCGGCTGTAGCGACAGGGACAATGCATGCAATTGGTTGTAGAAGGTAACCCTGCTGAACAAACATCTTTTTAAGCAAACCTTCTAATTTTTTATCCATAGGATCTTTGAAAGCACAACTATCCTCTATGGGTATAGTGGTGCGTTTGTTTAAAGTGGAAACCGCTCCCTCGACCTTGGGGACTGTCTGCCATAAGTCCTTTCTGGGGTCGACCAAAGGAAACAATTTTTTAAATATGGGGGGAGGGACGAAAGGAATACCGGGCCTTTCCCATTCTTTATTAACAATGTCCGCCACCCGCTTGGGTATAGGAAAAGCTTCTGGGAGCCCCGGCACCTCTAGGAACTTGTCCATTTTACATAGCTTCTCTGGGATGACCAACTTGTCACAATCATCCAGAGTGGATAATACCTCCTTAAGCAGAATGCGGAGATGTTCCAACTTAAATTTAAATGCAATCACATCAGGTTCAGCCTGTTGAGAAATGTTCCCTGAATCAGTAATTTCTCCCTCAGACAAAACCTCCCTGGCCCCATCAGACTGGGTTAGGGGCCCTTCAGAGATATTAGTATCAGCGTTGCCATGCTCTTCAGTATCTAAAACAGAGCAGCCGCGCTTACGCTGACAAGTGTTCATTTGGGCTAAAATGTTTTTGACAGAATTATCCATTACAGCCGTTAATTGTTGCATAGTAAGGAGTATTGGCGCGCTAGATGTACTAGGGGCCTCCTGAGTGGGCAAGACTCGTGTAGACGAAGGAGGGAATGATGCAGTACCATGCTTACTCCCCTCACTTGAGGAATCATCTTGGGCATCATTGTCATTATCACATAAATCACATTTATTTAAATGAATAGGAATTCTGGCTTCCCCACATTCAGAACACAGTCTATCTGGTAGTTCAGACATGTTAAACAGGCATAAACTTGATAACAAAGTACAAAAACGTTTTAAAATAAAACCGTTACTGTCACTTTAAATTTTAAACTGAACACACTTTATTACTGCAATTGCGAAAAAACATGAAGGAATTGTACAAAATTCACCAAATTTTCACCACAGTGTCTTAAAGCCTTAAAAGTATTGCACACCAAATTTGGAAGCTTTAACCCTTAAAATAACGGAACCGGAGCCGTTTTAAACTTTAACCCCTTTACAGTCCCTGGTATCTGCTTTGCTGAGACCCAACCAAGCCCAAAGGGGAATACGATACCAAATGACGCCTTCAGAAAGACTTTTCTAAGTATCAGAGCTCCTCACACATGCGACTGCATGCCATGCCTCTCAAAAACAAGTGCTCCACACCGGCGCGAAAATGAGGCTCTGCTTATGCTTTGGGAAAGTCCCTAAGTAATAAGGTGTCTAATCCAGTGCCTGCCGATATTCTTATATCAAAATACCCAGATAAAATGATTCCTCAAGGCTAAATATGTGTTAATAATGAATCGATTTAGCCCAGAAAAGTCTACAGTCTTAATAAGCCCTTGTGAAGCCCTTATTTATGATCGTAATAAACATGGCTTACCGGATCCCATAGGGAAAATGACAGCTTCCAGCATTACATCGTCTTGTTAGAATGTGTCATACCTCAAGCAGCAAGAGACTGCATACTGTTCCCCCAACTGAAGTTAGTAGCTCTCAACAGTCCTGTGTGGAACAGCCATGGATTTTAGTTACGGTTGCTAAAATCATTTTCCTCATACAAACAGAAATCTTCATCTCTTTTCTGTTTCTGAGTAAATAGTACATACCAGCACTATTTCAAAATAACAAACTCTTGATTGAATAATAAAAACTACAGTTAAACACTAAAAAACTCTAAGCCATCTCCGTGGAGATGTTGCCTGTACAACGGCAAAGAGAATGACTGGGGTAGGCGGAGCCTAGGAGGGATCATGTGGCCAGCTTTGCTGGGCTCTTTGCCATTTCCTGTTGGGGAGGAGAATATCCCACAAGTAAGGATGACGCCGTGGACCGGACACACCTATGTTGGAGAAAATTGTTTTAAAACGTTATCAGCAAATCTCAGTTGGATGAAAAGTCCAATCATGGGTCAACTAATGATACAATCAGTGACAATGATGGGGATAGAGCACATACTAATCTAAGACCAAAATCTAAATTTTATCCTTCATATGCAAAAGGTTCTAATATAGAAACTTTTGAAAAAATTGTCCTTAAGACTTGAAAGAATTCAACCCCAAAAAATCGAAGCCAAATTTCAATTTAACAAAAAAAGACAAAGAGATTATAGATAGGCTACAAAAAGATAAACAAGTAATCATAAAACCAGCAGATAAGGGTGGGGTTTGTAGTTATGAATAAAGCTAATTATATTACTGAGGCAAATAGAATATTGAGTGATTCAAAAACCTATAAAATATTAGACCTAACTCCTACCAATAAGATTAAGAAAACTCTTCTTTGTATTTTGGGAGGAAGGAAAGGGATGGGGGTATCCTCAATGATAATTAATTTAATGACTTATATCCTGAATTCTGAACAGCTATAGGAGCGCTTGGGATCCCTGATAGGAATCTTAGCTGAGTAGAATCAAAAGTATTTAGACTAAACCAAATATTTATAAATGGTTTTTACAAAAAGGTTTTAAAAGGTTTTTTAAAAAATACGTATTTATTTTGCAATATTTATTTCACAGTGTTAAAAACAGTGTTTAAAAACAATATCTTACAATATAAATTCGGTAAGCAAAGGTGTGTACACTTTTTACCCTGATGTTATAATATTAACCCTAATTAAACATAAATCTCTATATGGACATATAACTCTCTGTCTGACCCTATATCTCTATATGGGCATGTATCTATATTTGACAATATGAATATAGGAAAATTGAATTTTCTGGTTCACAGTAGTACTTCAGACCTTAAGAGACTTTTCAGCCATAAGGTAAAAAACATAAGATAAAAAACAACATAAGTGAATTTCCAATATATGTGATTACGTGATAATCCTTAAAAAATGAACAATAAAAGGTGGTAATCCTTAAAAAAGTTGAAATGTATAAAAAACAGCGTAAGTGAATTTACAATATAAGTGATAACGTGATAATCCTTAAAAAATAAACAATAAAAGGTGGTAATCCTTAAAAAATGTATAAAATGTGAATAGAAAAAAGGAAAAAATTGTTTGAATAAAAAAGTTTTTCAAAAAACAAAAAATAAAAAATAAAAGCCGGTGTACACCTTAAAGGCTTTAGTGTGGATATCCTTGCAAGTAAAAAATAGTGTAAAAAACAATAATATATATATATATAATTGTGAGGAAAGTCTTAGTTCAATCTGATGTTCTTTATGTGACAGTTTATATCCGGTGTATGTTGATGTTGATATTCTTTTAAATGATGTTTAAATCCTAATGCTCCTTTAGTCCAAATGTCGATTATTCACAGAAATTCACAGAATCTTCTATGTCCTAAATAGAAGAAAGTTTTTAGGACATAGAAGATTCTGTGAATTTCTGTGAATTAGGATTTAAACATCATTTAAAAGAATATCGACATCACAATTATATATATATATATATTATTGTTTTTTTACTGTGAACCAGAAAATTCAATTTTCCTATATTCATATTGTCAAGTATAGATACATGCCCATATAGAGATATAGGGTCAGACAGAGAGTTATATGTCCATATAGAGATTTATGTTTAATTAGGGTTAATATTATAACATCAGGGTAAAAAGTGTACACACCTTAGCTTACCGAATTTATATTGTAAGATATTGTTTTTAAACACTGTTTTTAACACTGTGAAATAAATATTGCAAAATAAATACGTATTTTTTAAAAAACCTTTTAAAACCTTTTTGTAAAAACCATTTATAAATATTTGGTTTAGTCTAAATACTTTTGATTCTACTCAGCTAAGATTCCTATCAGGGATCCCAAGCGCTCCTATAGCTGTTCAAATTTCTTCGATACTCTAAAGATCTGGTCAAGAGATCTTACATTTAGGAGCCAGAGTAGCAGTATTTTTTGGCGCTGGAGAAACCATACATTTTTCATTATATCCTGAATTCCCAAGAACCCCCATATTTTACTTCCTCCCAAAGATTCATAAGAGTCTTGAGAATCCCCCAGGGAGACCCATTATATCTGGAGTGGGTTCTATTACATCTAATCTTTCCAGATATGTCGACTTCTTTCTCCAGAAATTAAACACCTACCTCAGAGACTCTACTCAAGTACTACAACTAGTTGAAAATATACAATGGGAAGATAACTTTATCCTTGCCACAAGTGATGTTACATCTTTGTACACTGTCATAGATCATGTAAAAGGCCTACAGGCTGTTGAAAACACTCTGAGCTCAGATAGGGATATAGATACACATTTTAGACAGTTCATTTTAAAAGGGATAAAATTTATACTGGAGAACAATTATTTTGAATTCAATGGCAAATATTATCTTCAGCTGGAAGGTACCGCAATGGGCACGAGGTTTGCGCCAAGGCTATGCCAACATATTTTATGGGCGACTGGGAGGATCATTTTCTTGAGTCACATGAGTTTGGCGCGAACCTCGTGCTCTTTAAACGGTACATAGACGACATACTAATTGTGTGGAAAGGCTCAGAGGAGAACCTAAAACTCTTTTTCAAAGCCATGAATTCCAATGATAGAGGCCTCCATTTTACTTATGAGTAAAGTCGAACTTCTATATCATTTTTAGATCTAGAATTGTTTGTAGATGAGGGTAGTCTTGCCACTAGGACTTTCTTTAAGCAAGTGGACTGTAATGGCTATGTACATAAAAAGAGCTGCCATCATGATAGATGGAAAGGTAATATACCTACAGGACAGTTTCTTAGAATTAGAAAGAATTGTTCTAGATACATTGATTTCAAGACACAGATTAATGTTCTCCAACAGAGATTTCATGAAAGAGGCTACACTGAACAGGAACTAGTAGGAGCCATGACTAGAGCTGCCACAACAGAAAGAAGTTCTCTCTTACAATATAAAGATAAAGGCACATCACTTGCCATGGTTAATAAGAATGAGTATGACATAGCTCTTATTACAGACTACAATGACAACCATCAAATACTTTGTAAAATAGTCACGAGACATTGGCACATAGTCAAAAAGGATCCTTTAATAGGAGACCTTTTAGCATATAAACCAAAAATTATATTTAGGAAAGCCAGAAACTTAAAACAAATTCTGGCACCGAGTGAATTAAAGAAAGACAATATCATCATGGTAGTTCAAGATCTAAGAGGTAATCATCTGAAAGTTTTTTTCCCCTGACATTTATGTAGAGCCTGTAGGTACAGAAGCAAAATAAGATCTATTCACATAACAGGGACAGGGGAAGATTTCAAGATTACAGACATCATCAGATGTTCACAGAAAGGTGTCATATACTTTATAAAATTTTCGTGTGACCTGATTTATATTGGTGAGACCACCAGATTACTACGTGATAGGATCAGAGAACACTCTCTGCAATATTGATAAGGGCAATCTAGACACCCACCTATACAAACACTATAGCGAAGTCCATAAAAATAATCTGCAACATTTGAAATTCTGGGGAATATGTAAGGTTAGAGGAGACTGGAGAGGGTGTGATTTTGAGGGTAAGCTCCTTAAAAAGGAAGCAGAACTAATCTACAAATTTGATACTCTCTTTCCTAGAGGTCTCAACTCAGAGATAGATCTGTCCCCCTTTTTAGGGGTTTAAAATATGACATATTTTCGATAATATGAGTAAAAAGATACGTCCCCAATTGACAGTATATCTCAATTAAATTACTTGTATAAGAAAGTTTTTAAAAAAAGAATAAGACTGTTTACAACTGTTTATTGTAGTTAAGGAAATTCAATCAGAAGCAAAGAAAATCGTGATTTGTAACCAATTATCTAATTTAATGTATCAATATTAACTTCTGGATACACTAACAAATTATATATGTAACAATATTGATCGTATAACATAGTTAAAATTAAAACTACACTATAACTAAAATTGGTCTGAGTTAGAAGGTAATCTACCTATTCCCTCATTTGAGGATTAAATATTAAATGTAATTTGATACTAACTTTATAGTTTTGTAACAAATTTTCAAATTTTCATATATTGATGAAATACCACCCCTGGATTAACCACCCTATTAAAAGGTATCAGCTTTCTCATTACATAATTTATACAGGCCTTAAAATATGTATATTTATTCAAGAAAAATCTACATATTATAAATTTTGTGGAAAATAATTTTTTATTTTAGTTGGATCACCTTGGGAAAGTAATTGAAATCTAAATGTGGCCACCTTAAATAATATCCACTTGGATTAACCTTAAGTCTGAATTCCACCTTAAGTCTGAATGAAGAAAAATGAAACACCCAATGAAATCGATACAGCAGATATTTAAAGTTTGTCCCGGTAACAACCGTCATCTTGATAAAGCCCTAACACACGGGTGAAACGCGTAGAGGAAGTCTTGAGTTGTTTACCTGTTAAGGACACCTTTTTTGGATTCTAGGTACCTAGTTTTCAGTTGCCCGCGCGTGTTCCACACTAAGTGCGGGACTTTGTACAATCATCTCCCTCCTGTTCTGGGATCCTACTTAATATCAACGGAAGCCGGAGGAGCGTGCAGTCTCTCTAAACACTGACCGGGTTCAGCAGACACTGCAAGGAGCGTGCAGTCCTAAGAGACTCTGTCCACATTTGGGATACCATCAGAAGTGGGAGTAAAGATCGATAAACAGCCGTTTAACAGAGGTGTGAGTAAGAATATTTCTTTTCAGCAATAAGGTGAACAATACCTACATTATATGGTGGCTTTATTGTTAAACGCCAATCTTTCAAAATCTTTCTAACGCTGTAATCAATCTGTTACTTGTGCCGCGCTTGTTGGATCTGTTATAAACAGACACTGTGTAGCTGATTAATCACTGTTTGGGACAATCTCATCTTGGCTGGAGACATTATTGTATACATTGTATCATTAGTTGACCCATGATTGGACTTTTCATCCAACTGAGATTTGCTGATAACGTTTTAAAACAATTTTTTTTTAAACTTATTTTTTAAGTATTTTTAGGGTGGCATTCCAGTCTTATTTTTTAATGATATGGTCTTATTTTAATGTATAAGGGAGACGTCCCTGTTATCTGTCTTTTATTATTATTGTATTTTTTCGTACAGTAAAGTTTTATACACATCATTTTACTTTTCTTTTGTTCCTTCATTATTTCTCTATAGATGCTATCGTAGTATTTATGATTAGGTGTGGTGGGTAACTTAGCATTTTAGCGCCCTCTTTATCCTTTTATAAAAAAATTTACTACGTAACAGTCTTGGGGTGACTGTTAGAGAGTGGCCTAGTTATCCTCTAGAATTTAGCGCTATATTTTTTTCTGTTTTCTCTTGATTATTTCCAATACAGCAAGGGATTCTGGGTAATATATGCAAATGACGTTCACAATGCCTCCCCTTTTTACTTCAATCTGCTTATAGGCATTGTGAACTACATTTGCTTATATTACCCAGAATCCTTTGCTGTATTGGAAACAATGTATCTAGAGTCTTATGTTTTGTTAATGGGCTACACAATTCTCTCTGCATTTCACCCTCCCCAATTTTTTTTTTTACTAGGAAATCAACTTCACCCATCAGTGATTCAACCTACTCCCAGCTGATGAGTGGCAAAACCACAAAACGGCTGTCCTGGGTAGTTCTGAATCACTGTACTAACCCTAGCTAAGCTTAAAAGCTGGGTACACAGCAATGATATTGCTTAAAGGGAGTCTGCCTATAAGCAGATTGAAGTAAAAAAGGGAGTCATTGTGAAATTAATTTGCATTTCATATCAAGAATCCTTTGCTGCATTGGAAACTTTGGGCTCCATGCACGAAGCAGCGTAAGCTGCTCCGGAGCCCTTGCAGGGAAGGTTTGCACAGGTGGCGCAGATCCTTCTCGTGTGATTGGTCGGAGTGTGTAATGATTTATACGTATGTACGTACGTACATACGTGTAATGATGCATAAGTTGAGAAGCTTGTCTGACTTGTCTAGATTTTTACCATTTTTATTATTTTAATATATAAAACATGTAACAGACAAATTTCTATACAAGAAAAACAAACAACGGACTAGCATAAACACAAAACATACGACCTGGTCTTATAGTCTTCTTAAACAAAGAACAATAACATTTTCCCGGACACAAAAAAAAAAAAAAAAAAAAAGAACCCCTTCGAATATTGCTCTCTCTCCTATCTCCTACCCTATCCCCTCCCCCTCCTCTCCCTGCCCCTAGCCCTAGTTTAGCTTAATGTTTATAATTTGTTCTATATATTATACAAAATCATTGCCCTGGAAGCACACAAAGGCCTTCCAAGTCCTACATTGCTGCCTCTAATAAAAGTTTCCTTGCTTCCGCAATAGAGGGTACTTTACATGAGATCCAGTATCCAAAGATAATTATTATTGCCACTACTAAAAAATTAATGTCTCTGTCCCAGGAATGGTGAGATCTGAGAAAAAAAATAGATTCTCTCGTTAAATGTATTTTCCTTTTAAGTATATTAGAAAGAAAATACTCCGTCTTCATCCAAAACTGATTTAGTTTTGGACAACCCCATAGCAAATGGATTAAATCTGGATCCTGAGAGTGACACTTAGAACAGAAGTTAAACACATTCTTATTCCACTTTGCCACTCTACGCGGAATTAAATAATCTCTATGTAGCACTCTGAATTGAGTTTCTCTGTAGTAAGATGAAGAAAAAAATTTTGGGTAGTGGTTAAGCTTTTCAGACGTATTTTATCCAGGTCAGATGACTCAACCACTGTTGTCCAATAAGATGACAACTCTGATACTGCTGACTTTTCGTCTAGGGACAACAAAAATTTATAGACAAAAGATAACAAACCCTTCCTAACTTTTACGACGTCAACCAGAGGATGGTCTCTCCACATCTGAGGAGCCAAATTGATCAATTTGAGAATATAACTTTTAACTTGTATAAAGTAGAACATATGTTTTTTTTGTACTGCAGGAAAATGTTCTTGAAACTTATCAAATGCATAAACTTTATTCAAATTAGAATTGTAAAAGTCTCTCACTACCAATGGTCTCTCTGGTGACCATTTTTTAAAGATGCCCAACGTGTTACCTAAGGGAAAATGGGGGTTTGCCGATTATCGGCATCCATTTTGAAATATTTTGTCTTATTCCGATACCATTAGATAGATTTCTACATATTTTTATTATATCCCTATACAGAGGATGCTCCAGAAGTCTCCTTCCTAACTCTCTATTTGTAGCAAACAAAACATAGTTTAAGGAGAGCGGGGAACAAACTTGATTCTCTAGAGTCTCTTCAGAATATATGAAGAACCTTGATAGCCAATCCAGGGTGAATCGTAAAATAGCAGCATGATTATAACGTTCTAGGTTAGGTAGGGCCAACCTGCCTTTACTATATGGCTGGTATAGCTTAGTTAATTTCAATCTTGGTTTTCTTCCACTCCATAAAAACAACCTTAGTGATTGATTGAAACGCTATAAGTCATTTTTGTTTATTAAAAGAGGGAACATCCTTACTGTATAAAGAATCTTAGAAATAATGAACATCTTAAAGAGAGCTATTTTTCCCGTCAGGGAGACCGGAAGTGACACCCATGATTTTAATCTATCTTTACTATCCCCCAGTATTGTAGCAAAATTATCTTTATACCAATCTGCTATATTGGCAGAGATTTTCAAGCCCAGGTACTCCAGGGTTTTAGTTTCTATAAACTGATAACTTTGTAAATCCCCTGAGTTCTCTTTAAGCCAAAGAATTTTAGATTTTGAAAGGTTTGTTCTATATCCTGAAACCACGCCGTATTGCTCAAGCCGCCTTATAATCGCATCAATTTGATTTTTTGGTTCAGCGACAAAGAGCAGAAGATCATCTGCAAATAAGGCGGTTTTAAATTTTACTTGACCTATATTAATTCCAATCAACAAATCTCTCAACCTAATGGCTAAGGGTTCCATCATAAGATCAAACAATAGTGGTGACATCGGGCATCCCTGACGGGTACCTCTTGTTAACATAAAAGAGTCTGTCATAGAGTCATTGATCAATATAGAAGCTTTAATGTCTGAATAGACCTTGATAATAAATTCCTTAAAAAACCCTCAAATCCAAATTTCTCTAGAACCTGGATCAAGAAGGGCCACTCCACCCTGTCGAAGGCCTTCTCTGCATCCAAAGATAGCAGGAAGGCCTCTGGCAGGGCAGAGCGGTCACCCCCATATTGACAAATTACCTGTAAAATTTTTCTTATATTCATCTCTGATGCTCTGCCGGTAATAAACCCTGCCTGGTCCTGGTGCACAATTGCTGGCAGTAAGGGTTTTAGCCTTTCCGTCATTATCTTCATCAAGATTTTATAATCAAGGCCAAGCAGCGAAATTGGTCTATACGAAGTCATATCTACTGGATCTTTATTAACCTTTGGAATTAAAATTATATTGGCCCTTTTAAAACTTTCTGAAATCTTACATTTTGTTCTAAAGTATGCATTGTAAAGATCAGTCAGTACTGGACCTATCTCTTCGCAAGATTTGGTAGAACTCAACAGGCAAACAATCCGGGCCTGGAGCTTTCCCTCAAGCCATTGAATTTATAGTTCTTTGAATTTCATTTTCTGCTATTGGCTGATTTAAAGCTTCACAATTTTCTGCTGAAATTTTGGGAAAACGAATCACATCCAAAAACGTTTTAATATTATCTAAATCTGGACACTGAGATGAATATAAATCAGAGTAGAAGCTGTGAAATAGTTGCGAAATCTGATCTTGTTCTGTGTACAATTGATCCTTTACCTTTATCACTGCAACTGGTTTCTTCCTAGATTGTCTTTTAAACATTGAGGCCATGAATTTACCAACTTTTTTACCAAATTTTGCAAATCTGGCGTTGTTTTTGTATAAAAGTACCTGTGCTTCTCCCAGAAGAAATGTCTCTCTTTCTTTCTTGGTCTGAAAGTAGTTGTCGGTATTTAACTTACAGGGTCTTTCTAAGAACAAGGTATATGACTCCCTCACTTTATCTAAGAGAGCCTTATCCTTTCTCATATTCTCTTTTTTAACTTTGCCACATAACTAGATATTTCCGCTTTTAGATAGACTTTCGCAGTTTCCCAAAATAGCTGAACGTTATTCCTGCAGTGACTATTGAAAGTTCTATAGTCTTCCCATGCTTTGGTTAGAAAGGTTTTAAATCTAATAGAATCCCGCAGATAAGCCGGAAAGAAAAAAGAGTTAAGTAGAAATTTCCTTTTCGTCGCAATAGATAAAGTAACCGGAGCATGGTCCGACAAGCTAAAGTCACCAATAGTACATTTCTCAACCTTAGAAACCAATAGATCCGAGATCAAAAAAAGATCCAATCTTGAGAGTGTGTTATGGGTCTTGGAACAGCATGTATACTCTAGGCTATAAGGGTTTAGCAGCCTCCATATGTCAACTAATTTTAGTGAATTATAAAGTAGATTAAATATTTTTTTTTTAAATTTCAGCTGAGCAGGCTTTAATTTAGCTTTAGTATTACCAATTCCCACTTTCCTTCTATCCAGATACGAATTTGGGGTAGCATTAAAATCCCCCAACAGCAGAATTTTAGCTTTCGGAAATTTAAACATTTTCTTTACTAATAAATTCCAAAATCTTTCGTTGGAAGTATTTGGACCATAAATATTGACTAAAAGATATTCTTCGTCTTGAATAAAGAGTCTAATAATTAAGTATCTTCCCTCTCTATCTGTAAATGTGTTTAAGATTTTGTATTCCAGTCTTGTATGGAATAGGACCATCACCCCTCTGGAGGATTTTATATAGGATGAGAAAAAGGTTTCTCCCAGCCATCGAGCTTTGATCTTTCTATGTTCTTTATCTGATAAATGGGTTTCTTGTAAACAAGCTATATAAAAATCCCCTTTTCCTCAGATAAGGTGGGTAACACACACACATCGCCAGCCTCATGAAACCCTAACTGTCTAAACAGAATCCTAAACGAGTCAATTTGTTTTAACCAAAAGAAAAAAATTGTTGATAACTATCTCAATAAGCACAGCAACACTAACCCCCTACCCTTCCCCTTGTTCCTCCTCCCCTATTTTCTTCTTTAACCCCTTTTCTATAGTTTAACTAAATTGTTTACAATACTTTTTGAAAAATGAGGTTTCATGTACGGGATCCATAAGTGGTCTCTTATTCTCTGTGAGAGCCTTTTTTACTGTTTTATGTAGACAAAGGGACCCAAAAGAGGCCCCCTCCGAACCCTAAAAGGCTCGAAGACTGTAAGGCACGTTAAACTCTGTTAAGATTGTATTCCGATATTGTTTTGTTTAAATGTTATCCTGACTTCAAGAATTTTTGTAAGCCTTTATCAAACCTCAATAAAAACAAAATAAAAAAAAAAAAAAATCCCCTTTTCCTAGAAAGTTCATAACTGCCTTTCTTTTTATTGGGGAGTGAATCCCCACTATATTCCAGGTTAAGATTTTAACCATTCAGCCTAGGGAGGAGGATAGATAAACGAGAACCCGTGGGACCTCCAGGGGAGAGGCGAGGAGAGGGCAGGGGGGGAGAGAATAAAATTTTTTTTAAATCCTTTATTTTCCACTAATACAATATTTTTATTATATATACCTCCTTTCATGGATTCTTTCATAAATTATGTACTCCAAAAATATTACCTATTACCCTTGAACCACCTGTATTTACAAGTAATCCCTTTTTGCAAATACCTATAACTACTTTTTATCAGTGAATCCATTGCTCACACCCATGGTTTCCTAACTCATCGTTGTGTTTTACTTAATAAGATAATAAATGTATTCATATAAACCACTATCCTAAATTTATGCAAAGTAACTCTTTATCAGAAAAAAAAAAATTCCCATAAAAACCATGTGACCTAAAGTAGCATTTATGCCACCTATATTTATCATCTGTACCTATTTTAACGATACCTGTATTTATCAAATGTCTAGTGAGTATTTTACTACTACATGTCAATTCTATAAAGTCACATACATCAACATAATACATTCTAACATTTTTAGCAACTTGTGATCACCTATATTTATCATCTATACCTATTTTACCGATACCTGTGTTTATCAAAATGTCTGGTGAGTATATTACTACTACGTGTCAGTTCTATAAAGTTACATACATCAACATAATACATTCTAAAATTTTTAGCAACTTGTGTTCACAACTGTGACCCCCTTTCCCCTTCTTCTCATTGAGTACCCCTAGTTTCCTTCTGTTAATACACACAATACTTGAACCCATATCTGATAACATAATCAAACCCCTTCATATCCATAATTACACTAAACTCATATATATACATCAGCATAGTTTAGCATTTTTCCGAAAATTTTTCCACTTATCCAAGTGTTAGAAAGTAGCGTTTTTAAGCTACCTGTATTAAATAGAGAAAAAAAAAATTGTCAAAAAGAGTCGTAACAAGTTTCTTGAAAAAAAAAGAATAATAATCAAAAAATTGAAAAAAAACGGCCATAACAGATTTCTTTGTGGGAGAGGAGGGAAAAAAAAAACAAAACAAAACCCAAAAGCAATAGTTTAAAACCCGGGAAAACAAAAACAGAGACCTGTTAAAAAAACATACAATAAAATATATACGTAGATACACATATCCAGAATACCAAATGGAAGGGGGACTCTCATTTAATTCTTTCCCTCCTTTGATTCATTTTCCAGATAAGAAAGAGCTACTTCAGGAGAGTCAAAGAAAAAAAATTCTGTGTCCGATTTTATCTTAAGTCTGGCTGGGTATAGCAAGGAAAAAAACCTATTTTCAGCCAGTAAACGGGAACATATAGATGAAAATTGCTTCCTCTTCATTGAAGTTTCGTTAGAAAAGTCCTGGAAGAGCAGGATCTTTGTTCCTTGGTATTGTAGAGGCTGATGTTTCCTATAGGCTCTAATGATCTCGCTTTTCCCTTGGAAATTTAGAAACTTCGCTATGACTGGCCTCGGTCTCCTAACGTTTGATGTTGAGAGGTCTCTCTCTCTTCCCATTCTATGTACTCTTTCGGTTGTGAAGATATTCTCCCCTGGATTTAATCCAAGCATCTCAGGGATGGAGTGTTCCACAAATTTTTTTAATTCCTGAAAGGACAAGGACTCGGGTATACCAATTAGACGCAGATTGTTCCGCCTTAACCTGTTTTCCAAATCATCAATTTTATTGAACAGGGTTAAATTTTGTTTTACAAGAGATTCCACCTGTAGTTGTACCATATTTTGAGCATCCTCGCAATTTGAGATCCTCTGTTCTGCTTCCTTTATTCTTTCTGCTTGATTCTTCAATTCCTCTAGAATTGTGTTTAACCTTATATTGATTTCTTCCAACTTTGGACCTATTAGAGCAGAAACTAGGGTCGCAATCTCCCCTGCAAATGAGGTGTCAGGAATCCTATCTTCCCTTAAAGATTTATTCGGGGAGCTGATTATACTAGCAGATTTGTTAGTTTTTTTTCTCTGCTTGTTTCATCTTTGGTGACATTTTTGATTGGGTGAGATATTTATCCATATGCCTTTGGAATTAGTTCTATCTCATTACAAATTTTTCACACTTAGTATATACACAGATGAAAGATTCACAAGTCTCTCAGTTTGCTGTATATCAGCCCCCAGGTATGTTTTCACCTCTTTACTAGACAAGGCCTTTACCTCAGTAATTCAAATTTCCCCCAATTTACAATTGAAGCCTCAATTAGACTCTCCTTTTCTTTTTCTTAACTTCTCTTTTCCCTTTCTTTTCTTTTTCTTTCTATAGGGGGATTTGTATTGGAGGGTAATTAAGAGAAGTGCGAAGTTAGGGTGCACTGAGGGGCCCTGAGGACTATCAATTTTACCAGGGACTTTAGTTTTTCATAAGCAAATAAAAAAAAAAAACAGGCAAAGCATATAAAATTTTCCAGCTCAGCAACCCTCAGAGGCACAGGGGAGGAGCGGGAGAAAGACAAAAAGGAAAAAGTAACTTTCTCCGGAGTTCAAGATGGAGTAAAATAAATAGTTCCTACATCCCCTTCTTTCCTTTCTTCCATCCTCTGGCTTGACCTCTCGCCCGGATCTTATTGGGCCTTTCTGGGTCTCTCTCCCTTGCTTCCTTCTTTATGGGAGTTGAAGGTTCTGCGCCTTAAAGGTGTTCCGCTTTCCCCTTCTCGAACACCAACAAAAGGCCCCAGCGTTGGTCGGCAGTCAGAAAGGACTGACCGCTAGGCCCTTCTTGTTACGCTGTATACAGCAACTTGCGTGGTCGTCCACGGCACAGCTTCTACCTTGCGGCACTCTCGAAGGTGTCAATTCTGGTGCAGCCCACCACTGTACTACACCGCCCCCTGACACCTCAAGCATGGGTCTCCGCACCGGTCTCTGGAACCTCAGAATTGGTATCGGACGTGGCTTCCTCTTCGCCTCTATCAGGTCCGTACCTCCGTCTGTGCTCACGCTGTGCTACGTTGCGTGTTGACATAACAGCGTCATCTCCCTCCACTGAACTTCTTGTCTAGATCTGTTAATGGCCTATACAAGGAGTTATTCTTTTTCTCTTTAAATATATATATATATATATATATATATATATATATATATATATATATACAAAACACAGAAGGGAACTGCACTCTCATACCGGACCGGGTACACATCCCATGACCCTGCAACATGCTCAGCCCTGGGTGCCACTGGCACTCACAGGAAGCTGTGCTGTCCCCAGAGCCACAAGCAGTTAACCCCAGACAGGTCTGGGTGCAAGAACCATAGGGAAAATTACAAAACAAATTAATACAACACACAGAGAAAACCCAGCACTCACTTACAAGCTCTCAGCTAAGATTTAAAAGCAAAAATGGAAAGGTTAGTCACCGCATCTGGCCAAATGGGACAAGCTCAGGTACCACGTCTCAGGTATTGGAAAGGACCTTGACGTGGTACCTGAGCTTGTCCCATTTGGCCAGATGCGGTGACTAACCTTTCCATTTCCAAGTTTGCTCTCTTACCAGAACACAGGGATTGCAAATTACAGGCAAGATTTTGTACCCTTACTGACCATTGTGCTAGTGGATGCTCTTGCAATATCACCGCCTCCAACTGGTTGCACAAGAGCAGGGCTTGTCAATCACCACAGTTGGATCAGTCTGAAATTATTTGAATTAATGTTTTAACATATATTTTTTTAACCTTTATATTTTAGCAGCCAATGTTTCTTATTTATCTAAACTTTTGCATTATTTCAGACATTTTTTTCCTTCCGATTACATTATTGTATATTGCCCTTCCACGTCTTCAGGAAAACTACTCCATGTATCAATCACCATTTATGAAAAAAAGTGATCTTTAAAATAAATAAATAAAATATACGTTTTAGGAAGGAATTGTATGTTCTATTCCCTTATAACGTAAGCGCAAGTTTTGACATATTTCCCTTTTAAATGCTTTTTGCCCCTTTGAATACATAAAAACTACAACGGCCGGCATGCATTGCGTAGTTACGCTAACGCACGTTTTCATATAGGCTCTTTCTCCCGCGCGCACCTTGCCATCTTTCTCGCCTCATTAAATTACTGTCCTTGATTCTTCGAACTCTAACGTTCCCGCCCCGTCACTATGACAACCCGGTTGTCCAATCAAAACACACTTCCGGAAACAGCCTGACACGTTTAAAGGGGGAGGGTTTTTACAAAATTCAAGGCGGGCTCCCAAGCTTTTTGACGTCAATGTGACGACCGCCTCCCTTAGTTCTGCGAAGCCGCCATTTTGTGTATTATTTTCCTCACTGCGCCACGAACACACGGAGTTACCATCTCTCTGAGAAATTGCCAATTCCCCTCAAAATATCCCAAATATCGTCCCCCCCAAAGCCCCCTTATGAGCTTATTTTCACCACAGCTATTTTCTACAGTCCCCTTATCCCGCCTTCATAATTTGTTCCCTGTGAACCCTATATAGGGGCCTAGAATCACTTCAAAATCCCCTTAATTTCTCAAGTTTTACAGTAAAAAAAACAAGTGGACTGGTAAAGGACCGCAAACCCCCCTCATTTTCACCTAAAGATGGCGGAGTGCATTGAAGGGTAAAAAATACCACAAAAACATCAAAAACCATATGAATCCCCCCCAAAATACAGATTATTAATGGTTGTTATGGCCGAGGAAGGCACCAGTGTCCATGAATCCTCCTCCCCAACATCAAACCATGAAAATCAACACAACCTCCTTCTCTTACCTGCCGAAAGGTCGAGTAACAAGTGAAATCTTATTATATTCTTTGTTTATTTCTTGTTCTCATGAGAAAAAAAAATAATATATACCATATATATCCCTTTATTTTAATATGTCCTAGCAAATAAGTTTTGGAGAGGGGAGGGTTAAACACTATTATGTGATGGAACACAATCCTAAAGGGACAGGTAATCGGGGAATATTGTAATCTAATGTATCTTTTTTTTTTAATTCAAGTTCTATATTTTGGGTTGGAGCACGTTAGTTACTATTGGCAACATAAGGAGGGTATTGGAGTTTTTTTTTTGGAAAATATATTTTAATGTAATATTTTTCAATATAGGCTTTTTTTTTTTAAATGCTCTGAAATACAGTTGGTGGGAATTAATAGGGATGAATTGCTTAAACAGTTCATTGAAAAATATTGTTTATTAAATATTTCTCTTTGTTGCTATTCTGGGGATTATAATTTTTTTTTAATTTAAACTTGAAAGGAAATGCCCCAAAATACAATTCATTCAGGGAAATATTAGGGATCATATACTCTAAATATTAGGGATCATATACTCTAAATGCAGTTAATTGAAAATCATAAAATATCCTACATTGTAGATTTGATTCATATATTTGATTAAAAAAAGTCAAGTAAATGCTCCAAAATATCAGTTTACTGGATACATTGTGATTTGGGGCTATTATCCTATTATATATTTAGGTTTGGAAAATTTAATTCTGTTTTATTGACTGGTTGGGGAGGGGGTGTCAAATATGCTTAAATGAAAAATATTGTAGTTCACTGCAATATTTCAGTGAATTGCACTTGTGAAGTTTGGTTACAGAAAATAGTAAAAAAAAAAATCTTTTTAGGAGTTAACTCATTTTTTTAAAGTTACAGCGCTGATGCAAATTGCCTAAAAGGTTATTGGTTCTTAATTTTTTTGTTAGTGTTTGCAGACTAAGGTTATATATATACTGTATATATATATATATATATATATATATACTTCACACAATATTTTTCATTTACAGTTGATATAGATGATGGCTTGATGAAATCCTTTATAGGTTGTTTAAAAAAATGTATTTGTACCCATTTGCTTATCCAATTTACATAACTAGGAAAAGTCCTAAACAAGATATTGTGTATATTTTTCTTCCATGTAGAATAGTGTATTTTTGAAAAATATAATTTTTCATCTTTTTTTTTTTAAATTTTTTTTTTTTTTTAAATGTTTTTGTGTTGAATAAACCCGCTTTTCTCATTATATTCACGGAATTACTGTCACCAGAAAAGCAGTGGGAGTTTCTTTTTTCCGCCAGTGAGAATGAATAACTGCGTTATGCAAGAGGAATTTCCTTCTAGTTTCAAACTAAGTAGTTTTTAATTAAAGATAAAGGTGAGGAAATACGTTTCTGTAAATAGTCTTCATAAAACGATTGGAATGCATTTTTTTGTAATAAAATCATTTATACATATTTTTTTAAAACCAAAGTCTGACTCAGTCTCACTCTCTTGTTTTGGTTCTGCAATTGGCCTTTCCCATGCCCAGTAAATTCCATTGACCTTTCATGCAAGGTGACCGCACATTCTGGGCCTTCTCCGTGGCAAAAGTTTGTAAGCCTAGCTTGATTAACAGTGGAGTGTAGACTGGGTGTGTTGATTTTTTTTTTATGAACTCAAGCAGAGTCTGTTTATAGAAAAGAACTTTCTCATCTTTATATTTCTTAAACCCGTTGTTCATGAGAAACAACATTTTAAACAAAATAATTCATGAAATGTACACAACAAGCACATTTCAATTTTGATTTGAAGTAGTATTGCGAAACACTAAACAATAATATTTGATAGCTTACTGTGCATTTCACTAAATTGAGTGTACATCTATATACCCACAATCAGACACTGCACTTGCTCAGTCTGCAATGTTATGTGCTTCACTTCTTGTTCACTTAGCAGGTGCACTCTTCGTATGGAGGTGCACAGGACATACAAAAGTATGCTCCATAATATTGTGCAGAGTAAACGGCTTCACTAAAATACAAGTGTGTTGTACAGATGTATGTGACATGTTGCAAGCAGCTTCCAGGGCTGTAACAGAGAGGGTCCTGCTTGTGGTGGGGAGACTGTGCCGATCTACTGGGCCTGAGGCATGTGGAAATAGCATGGTCTTGCTGCTGAGATCCTCTCTCTTACACAACAGACAGCTGACTTAAGGGTACTCTGGGTGTATTTAGGGGATTCATGTTATGATAAGGTGTTTGTAGCGCTGTCCTTTTTGTGGTTTGATTTGTTATTTTACATGCGTCAGGGTTGGATTGCTTATTTTAATATTTGGGCTCCTTGTAATATTATTTGTATATTGTAATAGGTGTGTGAGTAGCATACATACTGTATGCATTAGCAACTTCATAATTCTGTAGTTCTATAGAGGGCTACCATGTGATAGGCAGTGTTTAGTATAATTACGTCTTATCTTGCTAGGTGAAAGACTGTGTAGGTGGTAAATGCTTCTAAAACAACCTTGACACACTTTTTTTTTTCTTAAAGGGACATGAAACCCAAACTTTTATTTCATGATTCAGATAGATCATACCATTTTAACCCCCCGATGTTAGGAGATTCCATGACGTCCTAACTGCGCTGGGCTTTAGCGCCGTTAGGATGCCATGTAACGTCTTAGCCGTTTGGCTGCCCTGAAGCCATAGCTGCTTCCTAAATGGGATCACAGGCTGGAGGGCGTGCCTAGAGTCATAGGCAATCACTCAATCCCATCATTGAAATTACGTGTTCGAATTCACGAGCGTTTGAGTTAAATTTGTACTTATTTGTTTACATCGAAACTTTGTTCCGATGTAGTCTAAGTCCTGGCATGAAGGGGTTAAACAACTTCTCAATTTATTTATATTTTCTATTTTGCTTCATTCACTTGGTATCCTTTGTTGAAGGGACACTGGGAGCTAGCTGAAAGCCAACAATCAGCAGCTTCTGAGCCTACCTAGGTAGATCAAAACAAATTAGATAATAGAAATAAATTGGAAAGTTATTTAAAATGTCATGCTCTACCCGAATGATGAAAGAAAAAAAATTGGGTTTCATGTCCCTTTTAACCCCTTAATGACAAGTGACGTACCAGGTACGTCCTGCAAAAACTTGCAGTTAGTGACAATGGACGTACCTGGTACGTCACTTGTCTAAGAGAGTGCTGGAAGCGATCGCAATCGCTTCCAGCAGCTCTCAGGGTATTGCAGTGATGCCTCGATATTGAGGCATCCTGCAATACCCTTAGAAAGCATCCGATGCAGAGAGAGCCACTCTGTGGCCCTCTCTGCACCGGTAGCGATGCGGCCGGTTCGTTGGTGGGTGGGAGCGCAACTGGGAGGCGGGTGGGCGGCCCATCGCTACCCGGCATCCGGCTCCTGTTAGTGCAATGTGCACGCCGGGTGCGTGCGGGGGGCGCGCATGCGCGTGCGCGCGCACGCCCGCGATCACCTACCCACACTGACACCAATGAGTGGGAAGAGGGGGGGAAATATATATATATGAGGATCTGGGAGGGGGAGGGGGTTGGGGTATTGTGGGGGGCTGCTACACTACAGAAAAAAATAAATTAGTAATAAAAAATAATTAAAAACACTTTTTTGGGGGGCAAATTGGGTACTGGCAGACAGCTGCCAGTACCCAAGATGGCGGCAATTAGGTAGGGGAGAGGGTTAGATTGCTGGGGGGGGGGATCATGGAGGTTGGGGCTAAGGCAGGAGTCCATCACAGCTAAAACATTTTATTTTTTTTTATTAAAAAAAATAAAAACTCCTTTTATTTAGTACTGGCAGACTTTCTGCCAGTACTTAAGATGGCGGGGACAATTGTGGGGTGGGGGAGGGAAGAGAACTGTTTGGGAGGGATCAGGGGGTGGGATGTGTCAGGTGGGAGGCTGATCTCTACCCTAAAGCTAAAATTAACCCTGCAAGCTCCCTACAAGCTACCTAATTTAACCCCTTAACTGCTGGGCATAATTTACGTGTGGTGCGCAGCAGCATTTAGCGGCCTTCTACTTACCAAAAAGCAACCACAAAGCCATATAAGTCTGCTATTTCTGAACAAAGGGGATCCCAAAGAAGCATTTACAACCATTTGTGCCTTAATTGCAGAAGCTGTTTGTAAATAATTTCAGTGGGAAACCTAAAGTTTGTGACAAAATTTGTGAAAAAGTGAACTTTTTTTTTATTTGATGACATTTGGCGGTGAAATGGTGGCATGAAATATACCAAAATGGGCCTAGATCAATACTTTGGGTTGTCTTCTAAAAAAAAATATATACATGTCAAGGGATATTCAGGTATTCCTGACAGATATCAGGGTTCCAATGTAACTAGCGCTAATTTTGAAAAAAAGTTGTTTGGAAATAGCAAAGTGCTACTTGTATTTATGGCCCTATAACTTGCAAAAAAAGTAAAGAACATGTGAACATTGGGTATTTCTAAACTCAGGACAAAATTTAGAAACTATTTAGCATAGGTGTTTTTTGGTGATTGTAGATGTGTAACAGATTTTGGGGGTCAAAGTTAGAAAAAGTGTGTTTTTTTCAATTTTTTCCTCATATTTTATATTTTTTTTTATAGGAAATTATAAGATATGATGAAAATAATGGTATCCTTAGAAAGTCCATTTAATGGCGAGAAAAACGGTATATAATATGTATGGGTACAGTAAATGAGTAAGAGGAAAATTACAGCTAAACACAAACACTGCAGAAATGTAAAAATAGCCATTGTCATTAAGGGTAAGAAAATTGAAAAATGGTCCGGTCATTAAGGGGTTAATGTTTTATTACAGTAGTGAAAAACATGCATTGTAAGGGTGCTTCTTGTGGGCAATATTCTGCCTTCTGGAACAGGAGATTCTGTCTAATGTTTGCTCCCTATTTTACCAAAAAACTTTGTCTGCCGCAGATGGTTACAACCTTCTCTGGCAAATAATCCACGTTTGTCCCTACAGACGCTTACTATGGGTCTAGTGTAGATTTCAGAGCTACACTGTCACGTTTGTCTTCACTGCTCAAACTCAGTAAAATTGCAGGTCTTATATATGTGGGGAGATATTACATTACAGATTATATAAACAGGTGGTTTTACATTTTTTATATTGAAGATTTCCAAATATATTTCTTAGTATTTGACTGAGACAGTCTGTTGAATTCAATGGCATTCTGTGTTTACCTATAACCATCCTGAGGATTATTTAAGTCTAAACTTTCTATAGAAATGTGGGCAGAGTAGATAGTTGTTTTCTGCCTTTAAAGGGACATGAAGTTACATTTTGTGATTCAGAAAGAGCATAAAATAAAGTTTCCAATTTACTTCTATTATCAAATTTGCTTAGCTCACCTGATATTCATTGTTAAAGGGATACTGAAGCCAAATTTTTTCTTTTGTGATTCAGATAGAGCATTTAATTTTAAGCAACTTTCTAATTTACTCCTATTATCAACGTTTCTTCGTTCTTTAGCTATCTTTATTTGAAAAAGAGGCATCTAACCTTTTTTGTGGTTCAGAACTCTGGACAGCACTTTTTTTTTATTGTTGGATGACTTTATCCACCAATCAGCAAGGACAACCCAGGTTGTTCACCAAAAATGGGCCGGCATCTAAACTTACATTCTTGCATTTCAAAAAAAGATACCAAGAGAATAAAGAAAAAATAAAAGGAGTATCTGAATCACAAAAGAAAAAAATTGAGTTCAGTGTCCCTTTAATAAGATACTTCGGTAGATAGCATACGTATGGCAGGAAAAAGTACTGCCATATAGTTCTCTTGCATAGTGTTGCAGACACGTCCATGCTCCTGAATTTATATTCCTGCTTTTCAACAAAGGATAGAAAGAAAATGTAATAATATAAGTAAATTTGAAAGATATTTAAATTACATGTTCTCTGAATCAGGAAAGAAAAAAAAGTTTCATGCCCCTTTAAAATCTACATTTCTGTATTAGTAATTGTCTTTTAGCACCTCAAGAAAATATTCCGTCAATGACAGGTGAGAAGAATGTTAGGTTTTCTGCGCTCTAGGTAATTAGGTATAAAAGATATGGTGTGTGTGTGTATATATATATATATTTTATATTATATATATATATATATATACTGTATATATAAT
The DNA here is from genome assembly GCF_027579735.1 of Bombina bombina. Classification (NCBI taxonomy): domain Eukaryota; kingdom Metazoa; phylum Chordata; class Amphibia; order Anura; family Bombinatoridae; genus Bombina; species Bombina bombina. The sequence continues at coordinate 524,490,136 of NC_069505.1, read as the reverse complement.
AAAAGCTTTGAAATGAAGACTTTAAATGCTAAACAGCATTATAAACTTAATAAAATAATCACACAACACAGAATATATAATTAAACTAAGTTAAATTAACAAAAACATTTGCTAAGCAGCATTATAAACCTAATAAAATAATCACACCACACAGACCACTTGCATTTTTCTGTAAACAGTTCTTTCTATGCATTCCAATCTGGACTGATTTATAGACAGGAAGATCTTGTTCCTTTGAAATCTTCTTGATAGCTCAGGTCAGGTTAAACTGATTAATTTCAGCTTGTTTGGCTTTGCTGCAACATAGCGGACAGCTCCACCTACTGGTTATTTTAATAAATGCACTGCTTCTCAATGCTTTTCAATAGCAGTCACATGACTGAAAAAAAAGGTTGTTATTCTGAAATGGTGTAAATTGAACCGTTGTAAACCGAGGGCCACCTGTATATATATATATATATATATATATATATATATATATATATATATATATATATATATATATATATATATATATATATATATATATTTATTTTATATATGGATGTAATACTTAGGGTCTGAAAATGAAAGGGGCATGTGAGTGTATTAGTGGTTTCTGCTGTTACCTTCATAACCCAAAAATCTTCACCATAAATTGATTAAAGGGACTTACTATCGCAGACATAAAATGATCTAATTCACATTTTATTTTTAGCATTAACGTCAAACTAAGGACTTAGCAAAAGTTCAGCTAAGAACGGTAACACTCTGCAAGTCCTTAACTGGGCATGGCCAGAAATATATATGCCACTTTTCAGTGGTGAAATACACAGTGTAAAAATTAGTGTGCAACAATAGCAATTTATTTCTGCACTACCATAAATTATTATATATATATTTTTTTTTCTTTGTGCGGCTATCAGTTTCTTAAACCTTAACAAAAAATGGAAATGAGTCCTAATAAGGGGTAAGATTTTAAAGCAACAATGCTTACGTTAATGTGTAAAAGTTTCAGTAACTGACATTATTTTAGGTAAAGTCCTGTCTTTCCAGACAGTTTTTACTTGGCTGCATAAATGCATTTAGGGGAGTGCAATTTGGCTCTTGTTGCCATGTTGTTACTGTGTGTTTCCTCACCAGTAAGTCACAATTTTCTCTGCCTTTATCTTTGGTTTGGTTTTTGTATTCTAAAATGGAAAACTAGTCTGTAGTTTTAGTCTATTATCTTTCTGATTACAGTACTGTATTTTGATGGTACTATGTAGACAAATGTATACCTTTAGGTTGTACGTATAAGCTGTATTATTTTATATATATATATGTTGCATAAATGACAGAAAATGTAGTTTATACTTGGGGGGCCAAATTATCAAGCTCCGAATGGAGCTTGATGCCCCTGTTTCCGCTCAAGTCTTCAGGCTCGCCCGGAAACAGCAGTTAGGAAGCAGCGGTCTAAAGACCGCAGCTCCATAACTTGTCCGCCTGTTCTGAGGCTGCGGATATCAATCTGCCCGAACCTGTAAGATCGGGCTGATTGACACCCCCTGCTAGTGGCCGATTGGCTGCAAATCTGCAGGGGGTGGCATTGAACAAGGAGTTCACTTGAACTGCTTGTGTAATGATAAATGCCGACAGCGTATGCTGTCAGCATTTATCGATGTGCGGCAGACATGATACGATACATCGTATCATGTCCGTCCGCACTTAAATAAATCGGCCCCTTGGTCTCATCCGTTCTCTAATCTGTTCTGCTTTACAGACGCAAATATACAAATATTTCAAAATACAAACTATTACCAAATCTAAACCCTTTAGAGTTTTAATCAGTTTGTATAAAGGGTTTTGTGTGTATAGGGGTGTGTGTATGTGTTTGTGTATATATGTGTGTGTGTATATATATATTTATATATATCATTTTTTTATTTGTTTTTTACAATATCACAAGTAAACCGTTGAAGGGTCATCTGCCTGCTATGCATTATTATTTGTTTTAATCTTTTAAACCATTTTATTCAGATACCCCCACACTCTCTAGTTATAGTAGCCTGCTGTTTTGCTCTGAATCCATTTCCTGCTACATTAATGCCTGAAGCCTCACCCCTGCCAACGGACCTTTCACCTTCTCTTATGCTTCTTTTATAATCTAAATCCCTCCCCCACCCCTCTCTCCTTCCAAGCTGCAGTTTTTTTTTCTGGCACGTCACTGAAAAACAAGCTTCATAAAGCAACCAAAAAAAAATAAATCTATGATCTGATACAGCCTACAAAGTCCAATTTTATACCTAGTTGTATCTCCAGGCCTCACTGGATATACTTTTTTAAAATATATTTTTATGACAATTTTATTTTGAATCGTTTTGGTGTCACTCCAACCCCCTTGCCCCCCCCCCCCCTTGTTTATTTAGGAAGACGGAAAAAGCAGGAAGTCACTGCCTCTTAAAAACTCATATTTTTATGTCTGTGAATCAATGTGAGTATGTGATGTTACTCCAAAATAACTATCTTTCTCACCAACATATCTTTGTTAAATATTCACTTCTCTTTCACCTCCACCACGTGTGTTCTGAAACATCCATTGTACTAGAGCACATATAGAGTGGGATTTTGTATTCTACAACGTTGGGGCATTATGCATGTATTTGACAATTTTAAACATTTGAATTGTGAAAGGATACCATTTAATGCATAGATTCATGTAAATGTAATTGCTGCTTGCCCCTATTAACATAACAAAAGATTTTTATATTCTAAATATCTGTTAGTGTAATTAGACATTTTGCCACTGAAAGTAAATGATTTGTTAGAAGTTAACACATTATTTTTTAAAAGCCATACAAGGGTGTTTGCATACAATTAAGATTTGTGGAGCCATAGTTTCTTGGATTGTAGGATTTGAGAAGCCTTATTCTATAGATTAATGTCAGTACCCAAAACTCTTATAAATTTACATCTGGCTACTAAGTTTATATTTATTTTATATTATAGTGTTGGCACAGCTTTACTAGTCCCAATAACCAGGAAGTCTGTATCCTCTTTTTTTTTTTTTTTTTTTAAAACAATTATATATACACACACACACACACACACACACACACACACACATACACACACACACAATCTTTTCTGGTTCCTATATATCCGATTTGTCAGCTATTGTTATAGTCATATAAAATCCAAAAACATTTGAAATTTTGGCCAAACTTTTAAAAATCTTTTTCTTTTAGCACAGCAATTTGCAGTGCTCCACCCTGTTCCCAAATGGAAGTAGAGGGATACGTTTGGCATAATGTGATCACTTTTTTTTCCTGCCATTGCTTTTTGATCTTTATCGTTGAAATAGTACTTATTGTTTTAAATCACATTCACCAAGTTATTTTCGTTGCCTCCCTGCGTTCTGTCTTATAGGGTTATGGTCAAAATATGCTCCCATGTCATATTGACCATGACTTTTCTTAGTGTCTTAATGTTTTTTTGTTTTTTTCCCAAAATTAAAACATATATTTAAATTTACACATTCACAACTGTGGTTTAAAAGCCAGTCTGCGCACACCACCGACTGATATAAAGCTAAGCTGCTGCAGGGTGTGTCAGAAGTGCTGCTTTCCCCACCCCTACTTTTGTAAGAGTCTTAGTGTGCAGATCACACTACTGGTTACAATTCCCCGCCTTTTGTTGTGCAACTGTCTGTGCAGATAATGTAACGCATTTGCATTCTGTAACAATCTGGGGAGTGTTCTCGCACACAACTCAGTTGGGAGTTTAAAGCATTTTAAACAGTTTAAAAAGTCTCCGTCCTCATGTCGCCACCTCTTCCTCATGGCACATGACCTGAGTATGTACAAAAAAAAAGCAACTTGCTGATGAGACCTTTCAGGCCCAAATACTTCTGGTGAACAGTTGATGGACAACTGGTTTTATTCAGAGCACTGCAAAAAAAAGGGATTTGATTAAAGGGATATGGAAATCAGTTGTATTATGGGTATTATTTTTTTTCTACTAGTACATCAGAACCACTTGCAAGTGCCAGGTGACCAGGTACTAATTTGTAAATATACACTACCCCAGAGCAGATGAATGTCTCCACTGGTAAAGCCTCTGACTGTCCCTGACGTAGAGGACTTTATATTAATAAGATAGTGATCAACTGCAAGTTGTTTTTTTTTTTTACAGTACACCATAGTCATCTTTTTTATTTTCAATTTGTTTTGGCCGCACACACAACAAATTCAGTTTGCCGTTGTGAGCTGCCAGGTCACCAATTCATTCCTTTTTCCAACTCCAGTTCTCAAGTGTCCATAACAGGACAGACTTTATTATATCCATGCTTGGGACAGTCACTGGCTTATTTATTAGGTCTTGTACCATCCCTGGTCATTTAGATGTACCTGAGCACAATAAAACAATGTTACCTCTGATAGACTAGGTACGATACTGCGTATAACATATATTCATTTTCCGTAGGTATTTTGTTCAGGGCACAGACTGCAAAATGTACCCTTATAATAGAGGTGTAAAGGGCACCTTTTTCATGCCTTAAATCTCATATGCTCATACACAGGTGTTTACAGTTACATACACCTGCCTTATACACAACTGTATGGGTTATAAATGGATACGTATCTTATAGTTTAGTGTGTCTTTTTAGAAGTGTTTAGTAATAATGGTTTAAGAGGTATTCACGGTTAATCTTGGAAGGTTTGTATAATATATAATACTTCTTTACTAAGGATTCAATAGGCTATGATTTCTTTCTTTTGTTTTTTTTTTTAAATGTAGTTATGCTTGTCAATTTTATGAGGCCTTTAAATGGTATGAAACCGAAATTAAATTATAATCCATAAAATAGTATTGGATTAAGAATTTTTTTTTTGTGTGTGCTATAAACTGACGTGACCTAACAGGAAATGCATAATTATGCACAACTAATACTCAGTGATCAGTTTCTAGGCATCCCCAGCAGCTTTAATTGTTGGCAGGTACATGGCTTAACAAGCATAAAAACAAAAACTAGTTTTATCCAGGAGTATGGATGTTACAAAAAGAAAAAACAACATTTTATCATACCTACCATCCTAGATGCCAAAATATAACTTTAGTGTCCTTTTAACCCCTTAAAGGGACAGTCAACACCAGAATTTTTGTTGTTTTAAAAGATAGATAATCCCTTAATTACCCATTCCCCAGTTTTGCATAAGCAACACAGTTATAATAATACACGTTTTAGCTCTGTAATTACCTTGTATTTAAGCCTTAGCAGACTGCCCCCTTATTTCAGTTATTTTGACAGACTTGCATTTTAGCCAATCAGAGCTTTCTCCATGGTAAATTCACGTGCATGAGCTCAATGTTATCTATATAAAACACGTGAACTAATGCCCTATCAAAATGCATTTAGATTAGAGGCGGCCTTCAAGGTCTAAGAAATTAGTGTATGAACCTCCTAAATTTAGCTTTTAACTAAGAATACCAAGTGAACAAAGCACAATTGGTGATAAAAGTAAATTGGAAAGTTGTTTAAAATTACATGCCCTATTTGAAACATGTTGTTTTTGGACTTGACTGTCCCTTTAAGGACCAGCGGTGTACCCTGTATATTGCTGGCCTTTTTTGGGACTAGATTTTTTGTTTTTTTTATATAGCAGTGTCTTGCCACCAGCATTGAGACAGCGCTATTCCACAAAGCCTACTGGAGGGAGGTCATAATAGCGTCTATTGGAGGGAGGTCATAATATAGCCTCTGTAGCTAATTAGTTGGTTGTTGTTTTTTTTAAATAAAGATACATATTTTATTTTTTATTAAAATTATATATATTTTTCTAACGCAGCCCCTTGCTGGAGAATGTTGGACACACCTCAGTTTTGCCTCTATGGTATATATTGTTTTGTTGCAACCCTGGTGCTTAACGCCAGCAGACCACACTTTGTAAAGTTGTCATGTTGTTAACTATTCAGGTTAATCAATGGCCCAGTCATTGTGATTAATCTGTCTGTGGTCATGTACTGCTTGGGCTTTAAAATTGGGTTATTGGACATATGTGAAGCTATTTGTGTACTCACTGCTTTGGTAGATGTCCTAATCAGTAATAACCCAGTCTTGCTGCAGTGTAGCAGAACTTGATCCAAATATTTATACTGTAACTCACAGCCTCTCCGCTACTAAAGCATTCATGGTATTTGGTTAATTGGCTACCTTTTAAACAGCAGCTAGACCTTCCTATTGTATAACATTGCTGTTTTAGTTCAGTGTGTGTTATTTTAGAATATTGCGCAAGTTTTTTGTTCCAATGACTACTAATGCACTAATTTATTTATTCCCACAAGGTGATGTGCTTTATTTTCAAAGTAGGAGGATAGGGAATAAATTAATATGGCCTTTCCATTTTCTTTTCCACTCGAGCCCCACTGAAACATTCGTAAACCTCTGAAGGTTTCCTTAAATGGTATGGTAGCTAATTAAATATAGTTTCTAATAATCCAGATATTGTTTTGCATGGATGTTCTAATAACACTTGCTAGTAAAAACACTACTGACTAGCTGTTTGCAATGGAAGATTGCTCTACTGTCCTGATTGCATTCTAAAAGTATTAGCAAATTAGGATTTCCCAATAAAAACTAAAATAACTTTTTCCAACAATGGCTGATTAGCCGTGGTATGTCCTGAATTTTCTTGTAGCTACAAAAGTTTTAGCCTTTATGAAACTCCAGGTTAGGAACTGTGATCAGGTAACAGAAATAATATAACAAACATGATACTAATTGCTGTTTTGAGACTGCTTGCACTCCTCAGTGTGCAGAGACCTCTGCTGGATGGATACAACAATGTGCAAAATTACCTGAAAACATGCAGGTTTACTAATCTAGTACCAGGTAATTTTCTCTGTCACATCTCTAAATAGTAGGGGTAGATTCACTAGCAACCTCTTTAACTTTCACGCCCAATGTTGTTTTATGAAGCATACTCACTAAATAAATAAAGGGAGCTTGAAATTGCTTGGCCCTTCCTGCGTTCTTAGCTATTTATGTCCTAATTTGCCTCATCTCAATTGTTGTGTTTTATTTATAGTTGTTGGTTTTCATTTATTATTATTATCGGTTATTTGTAGAGCGCCAACAGATTCATTAAACCAACAGATTAACAACTGGGGAAAAAAAAAACACTTTTGGAAGTAAATATTATCTTGGAGGTGGGAGTGGTTCTATGAAAGTCTTGCAGAAGGCTCATACGACAAATAAGATGGTGTAAGAAACAAAAAAGCAATAAATGTCGTCAGGGCTTGACAAATCCTGGAGTCAGGGAGCTATGGTTCATAGAATTTTAATGTTGGCTACTTCCTAAATCTCTACGTATATATTCTTGTCTGACTTTTTTTAAAATCCCTATGTCAATCCCTGGATGTAATGGGATATGTCTAAGTAATGGTACTTTGAGCTGATCGTTCACTATCTGATCACACTGTTGTTGTGGGGTGCATTGCTAATTTTCTCTCCCATCTAAATTCACATTATTTTTCTTTCTACAGGGAGGATGGTGAGCTGGAAGAGGGGGAGCTTGAGGACGACGGAGGCGAGGAACCACCTCACGAAGTCCCTGAGGCCCCAGCCCCACAAGAGAAAACTGAGAAGCACAACAGTGATACTGATGATGAGAAAGCTTACCGTAAGCTGAAAAGAAAGCGGAGGAAGGAGAAAGAGAAAAAGAGAGCGAAGAAGAAGAGAAAATCCAAACACAAGGTACCCTAAGAGCAGTTTTTGTAATCTTACAGTCCAGAGTGTGGGTAGTGAACTTCTGTCTTTAGGTCTCAAAACTTTGTGTTATTTGTATATAGAAGAATAACATGTGTGTGCTTTATTATTGTTCTATATCAAATGGCACTCTTCACTTTTTAAGCTTCAGATTGTTACCTGACTGACTTCACCCCATGGTGTCTGCTGCTGACTCAGAATTCCCATTAAAGACTCTCATCATTTTACTGAGACCTTTGTAGTCATGCAGTGCTTTGTGTGTCAGCTGTCATGATGATACCATAGCAGTCACGTGCCACTGTTTGCCTGGCATCTCTCTCAAAGTTAAAGGGATACTAAACCCAAATGGTTTATTTCATGATTCAGATAGAGCATGCAATTTTAAGCAACTTTCTAATATACTCCTATTATAAATTTTTCTTTGTTCTCTTGCTATTTTTATTTGAAAAATAAGTCATCTAAGGAGCCAGCCAATTTTTGGTTCAGACCCTGGACAGCATTTTTCCACCAGTCAGCAAGAACAACCCAGGTTGTGGACCAAAAATGGGCCGGCTTCTAAACTTACATTCTTGCTTTTCAAATAAAGATTGCAAGAGTATGAAGAAAAATTGATAATAGGAGTAAATTAGAAAGTTGCTTTAAATTGCATGATCTATCTGAATCATGAAATATAAAATTTTGGTTCAGTGTCCCTTTAAATTTAATGCTAATAAAAGCAAAAATGTTTGTGTGTGTGTGTATATCTATACCTATATATTAAACAGGCTGTACACTCACTACTTTACATTGTAGCAAAGTGTCATTTCTTCAGTGTTGTCATGATAAGATATAATAAAATATTTACAAAAATGTGAGGGGTGTACTCACTTTTGTGGGATACTGTGTGTGTATATATACAGTCGTATGCAAAAGTTTAGGCACCCCTGACAATTTCCATGATTTTCATTTATAAATAATTGGGTGTTTGGATCAGCAGTTTCATTTTGATCTATCAAATAACTGAAGGACACAGTAATATTTCAGTAGTGAAATGAGGTTTATTGGATTAACAGAAAATGTGCAATATGCATCAAAACGAAATTACAGGTGCATAAATTTGGGCACCCCAACAGAAATATTGCATCAATATTTAGTAGAGCCTCCTTTAGCAGAAATAACAGCCTCTAGACGCTTCCTATAGCCTGTAATGAGTGTCTGGATTCTGGAGGAAGGTATTTTGGACCTTTCCTCCTTGCAAAACATCTCCAGTTCAGTTAGGTTTGATGGTTGCCGAGCATGGACAGCCTGCTTCAAATCACCCCACAGATTTTCAATGATATTCAGGCCTGGGGACTAGGATGGTCATTCCAGAACATTGTACTTGTTCCTCTGCATAAATGCCAGAGTAGATTTTGAGCAGTGTTTTGGGTCGTTGTCTTGTTGAAATATCCAGTCCCGGCGTAACTTCAACTTTGTGACTGATTCCTCAACATTATTCCCAAGTATCTGCTGATATTGAGTGGAATCCATGCGACCCTCAACTTGATTCCAAGTACCGGCACTGGCCACACAGCCCCACAGCGTGATGGAACATCTACCAAGTTTTACTGTGGGTAGCAAGTGTTTGTCTTGGAGCGCTGTGTTCTTTTGCCGCCATGCATAACGCCCCTTGTTATGACCAAATAACTCAATCTTTGTGTTTCATCAGTCCACAGCACCTTCTTCCAAAATGTTTGCATACCTCAAGCAACTCTGTTTGTGGCCTGTGTGCAGAAAAGGCTTCTTCCGCATCACTCTCCCATACAGCTTCTCATTGTGCAAAGTGCGCTGAATTGTTGAACGATGCACAGTGACACCATCTGCAGCAAGATGATGTTGTAGGTCTTTGGAGGTGGTCTGTGGGCTGTTTATGACCGTTCTTACCATCCTTTTTCCTTTGCCTCTCCGATATTTTGGATTGAGGTTTTCAAATTGTTGCACTATTGGTTTGTTCTTGTGTTCCCTCTCTTTATATTCAACACTGTGTGCTGCTAAGAGGAGGTTTCAGAACAGACCTGGAAGGAAGGAGGAGAACTTCTACCATACTGAGGTGGCATTGAAGCGGATTCTAGAATTGCTACGGGACAGATTTCCTTAAAGGGACGCAATACTTACCTCATAGGATTGAGGTTGCTTTTAGTAAGTGGGCACTTTTACTTGTGTATGGATAACATATGAATAGATCCTACGCTTAACATTTGGTAACCCAGTTTTTTGTATTTGATTCACACTTGGACTGCTGATTTTATGAACTAACTGACTAATTTCTAGTACTTGGAAAAAGAAAATATACTGTGAAAAAAAACACCACTCTGAAAAGAGTATATATTGACATTGATCCATTAAGGATTGTGGTGTGCACGTTTTCACTTTGATGTGATCTGATTTTGATTTGTTTAAGCTTTAGACTTGTCAAGTATTGTGTGATTTAGCCACACTGTATATCCTCTGTTATATAGATATATAATCTTCCACATGAATAGTGCGCCTTGATACCATCCTTCTCACTCATCTTTTTTAATAATTAGAAATAGGACACTGTTAGGTGGGGACCTTTCTTTTGTCCATATTTCAGGTATTAGGCAGCTGGTTCATATTTTAGGCCTTGGGGCTATACACTTAGCGCTGATTTGCTCTTTCCTCTTTTTACATATGTATATGTGTGTGTGTATGTGTGTATATATATATATATATATATATATATATATACACATATATATATATATATATATATACATACTGTATGTGTGTGTGTGTGTATATATATATATATATAAGCAAGTAATGCAAATGGCTTGATAAATGTCTTTTATTAAACATGTACAGTGTGACATGGTAAAAGCCCACATAAAGGACAAGTAAATACAGTAGATTTGCATAATAAACAAATACATGATAAAAAAGACAATGCAATAGCCCTTAGTCTGAACTTCAAATGAGTAGCAGATTTTTTTCTGACAAATTTCATTTGTCTATTTCCACTCCTCCTTTATCATGTGACAACCATCAGCCAATCACAAATGCATATACGTATATATTGTGTGAATTCTTGCACATGCTCAGTAGGAGCTGGTGACTCAAAAAGTGTAAATATAAAAATACTGTGCACATTTTGTTAATGGAAGCAAATTGGAAAATTGTTTAAAATTGCTGCTCTATTTGAATCATGAAAGTTTCGTTTTGACTTGAATGTCCCTTTAAAAAGCACCTTCAGGAGCAGTGGCCATGATCGGTCGCAGATTCAGAGGCTCCTTACAAAATATTGGTAATAAGCCTAATATCTGAACTTCAGACAGCCATCGATATTGATTGACTCCTGTATCTACCTTTGCAAACTATCAATATATCGATCTGAGTCAATTCTATGAAGCTTGCATAGTCTAAAACTCCAAAAGCTGTATTGCATGTGATATCAGAAGGAGGCCTCCCTAAACCATCTACTGTGAACCCCCCCCCGGGTTCCCTGAGTAAAACAGGAACACTACTACTGATCAACGATGGAGGAATACTACGCAACTCTCTTTACCCTACTGGCAGAACTCAAGCATAAGGCAGAGAGGGGATTTAATGATCTCAGGGATGTCATTAAAAATGGCTGCATAGAGGAAGAAGTTGAAAATGTCACCCTCCAGGAGACTGACACAATGGCGCCTTTAACAGAACTACCGGACACAAATCATACCCCAGCACCGCACCTGGAGACTGGGTCCTACTCAAGTTGAAAAACAGACATCGCCATTACAGAGGAACTTACCCGGATTAGTATACTTGCTTCAGCTGACACAGTGACTCCCAGCGTGAAGTAAATGTATATTTACTTTACACATACGGCCCTCGGTTGCGGGAGTGTGGCCGGCTACCGCGGCGTGGCCTTGAAGCTTACCAACAACCTTTACTCACTTGGGGAAAATATCTTGCCGGAGTGGAGAAAATATTGCCCCCCGGTCGCTTTGAAAAAACCTGCTTATCCTTCTGTGCAGGCATACTCCGTTGGCGACCTGGAGGGTCTCAGATACACACCAGTATAGAATAGCTAAGAACCGCTCCGGCATGGGCTAAAAAGGAGAACTCAGTCACAGCAACAGATAGGCCTGCACTATGTTGGACACATACGCTCCACTGACTGAAGGACCCTTTCTATTCACTCGAAAGGACAAAGACCAGTCACATACATTAACAGTATTTAATATCCTCTTTGTGTTGCCTTATTGAATTGGAGTGGGTTGACTACATATGGCTAAGGTTCTTTTTGAGTCGAGCAGTTGGTCATCTTAATGAGAGCCACCTGTCCTGCTAGCTTGGATCCGACTGCTCTACATAATGTCTAGTTCGTTACTCTGGATGTACCTAAAAAAATAAAAATATTTTTTTTAAAATATCAGACTACTTTTATATATCTATATCTTCACAAGCTATTAGATTGTAGCATAGCTCCCTCGCCATACACGTAGCTCTATTATAAGCCACAGTTTCTGGTTCACAATGCAATCCCATTAGCTACTCATCTATACTCATGGGATTTCATTACCATTGGAATTAGTTGGCAATCCCACCTGTAAGGAATACTTTGCAAGCTTTACTATATTCATGACTCTAGATAATTGTATCTGTTTCACACAAGTCATTCCCAGGACAAACCACCTACTCCTATTGTTAAGCCCCTCTCCTCCCTTTCCTGCCGGTCCTCTTTGCCTATGGGTCATACTCCTACTCCCTTTACCCACATCGACTATATGTGGCACCTCCCCAAGAGGGTGGCACATACAGAAGTCCTCTATCCTCAACCAGAGGAAGGTTTTATGGGAACTCTTCGAAAGAGCATAGAAGGCCCTGAAATAATACTGCTGAAACGCTTACCTTTATATGAGTATATGCACTTTACGCCCGCCATACATATTAAATTGCACACTGCAGAGGTTACCTTCTTAGCAAAAGACATATATTCATCAGACACTAGTTCCCAATACATACAGTATGTCCCCCCTTTCCTAGATGTTAAAAGGAGACTCCCAATCAGAAACCCAAACGGGACCCCTTCTATAACACAGCCCCTTTTACTCATATCTTAGCCACACAAAATGCAGATGTTCAAATTGACCATAGCGAGCAAATTAGGGAATCAACATCCATGACATACACACTTCAAGTGTTTTTCTCATCAAATAGATCACCCTACGCAGTTGTCACCTACCATATCCTAGACTATATTTGCTAGTATTCTCCTAGGAAGCATATAGCTCTGAGATAACCATTACCAACAGGTCTACCTACATACTGATATGGTTTATATAAGCTAACGCTGAAGAACTTATTATGCCTCTATTTATATGAAAAGGCTCATTGTATAACTCAGATATCCTCCTGTACATGCAGTTTTATTGAATGCTATCCTTTCTATTCCTACACTTACATTTCAGAGGTTCCAAAAGTAACCATTATCATTAGCTGTCCTCCCCCAATGTGCCATTCTCATTTCCAGGGGCCCCTGAGTGGCTCTAGATAGTTTAAGAGGAATTTATATAGTTTATTAAAAATGGTTTCAGTGCTCACTAATTGATAATATCATTGAATCTTAGATTACTTGAAGTTTAGGATTTATTTTCTTTTTTTTTCTTTATGATTTAGTGCTTGGTAAAGTTCAACTTGTGAATAGTGCAACAGTCTTTAATTTTTAATGACACAGTGAGTCCACGGATCATCATCATTTACTGTTGGGAATATCACTCCTGGCCAGCAGGAGGAGGCAAAGAGCACCATTTCCCTTCCCACAACCCTCAGTCATTCTCTTTGCCTCTAGTACAAGGAAGAGTTGAAGTACTGAGGTGTCCTGATTAAGATTCTTCTGTCTAGATTTTTTTTATTTTGAAGTCTGGGCAAGTTTGCTCTGGCCTCCCATCACATCTTGGTATAGCTGTACTCCACGTTAGTCTCTTCAGCAGGGCTGAAGGTGGCTTTAAAGCAGTTAGGAACTTGTAAAGTGGGCTTTGCTGCGTTTCCTAACATGTTGCTGCCCTGGTATAGAAAGCCCAAGTAAGCTTACTCTGTCTTTCTTTTTACACAGGTCTTTGTGAGGAGCGGCATCCTCTCAAACTTTGTGAGTCGCCTGACTGCTGAACGACTAGAATGCAGGTAAGTGCCTTTTATCTTCTAAAAGTTGGGAGATTGTGCACTTTATATATTCTGCAACTCTGATTGGGACATTATATTACCCTAGTTGGGTATCTTTAGACAGAATGCAGGCACTTATAGTGACTTTGAGAGACAGTCTGTTTCTCCTTCAGTGACTGAAGAGGTTAATCAGTGTGTTGGGTGTTTTTTCCCTTAAATTGTTTATTTTTATGTAAAAATGAATGACATGTATGTTTATGACATTGCCTAGTTAGTGGGAGGTTTTTTCCTTAGCGGCTGGCAGCGCGGGCTTTATTAAGCACTGCATACTCGCAGTCCGTTTTGCCTCTCCCTCATGTATCTTCCGTTTCCTAGGGGAGCGGTGGTGGCTAGGTAGTCTGTCCATTGAGAGGAGGAGTAAACTATGGTACGCCGTTTTTTCTCTCTCTGAACTGGGTATGTCGCTCTCTCTTGAATTTTAGGCGTCATGTTGTTTTAGCCTTTTATTTCTCCTCAGAGAGGTAGTGGAAGCGCCATTTTTTCTGCGCTCGGTTCCTGGTCACGTGACTCCGCCTCCATTCTCTGAGATCGGAGCAGTGAGGATTTCTATCTGCGTGTACTACGCATCAGTAATACATATCAACATATAGTTTTTAAGGTTTCCTTTTATCTAGGGGATTCAGTACCAGATTTAGAGATCTGAGGAATCCTGCAGTTTTCAATTCTGTCTCCTAAACGCTTAAAGGGCCATAATACCCAAATGTTTAGTGATGCAGCATAGCTGTAAAAAGCTGATTAGAAAATATCACCTGAACATCTCTATGTAAAAAAGAAAGATATTTTACCTCAAAAGTTCCTCAGTAGCCACCTCCCATTGTAAAGGATTTCTAAGCAGCATATTAGTATGTCTGTCCCGGGACAACTGAAAGGATGAGCTTTGTGCACTCTCATATTATTTCACCAATCAGGTAAAGGAAACTTACTATGAAATCTCATGAGAGTTAAGTCAAATCTCATGAGATCACAGTAAGAGTTCATGACCTCAGCACTGCTGATGCTGATTGGCTGCTGTTCATTTCTTTTTTTTACCTGCAGCTGGGAGCAGCTGAGAATAACTTTTTACACAGAACTTACTCTGGTGAGCTGAGGAAATTGTGAGGTAAAATATCTTCCTTTTTTACATAGAGATGCTCAGGTGATATTTTCCTGTCGGCTTTTTACAGTTATACTGCATCAGTTTCAAGTGATTTAGCATATGAGTATTATGTCCCTTTAAGGGACAGTTTTTTAGTATATCAGTACTTTATGTCATTACATATGTTATGGACAGTTTTGTTTAAGACCCTTAAAGTGACAGTTTTGTGTTTTTTAGGAGAACCCTTAGTAATTGTTATAAGCATAGTATAGATAGTATGCTTGTATATATGTTTATATATGCTTCTTTGTACTATAAGCATACTATTCTGTACCATAGGCAGCTTCTTATATAGATTCTGCTTAGTCTTTGACATTTTATTTTTTAAAGTGACAAGACAAGTTTTATTGTTTTCTTTTGGTATGTTTTTTGGGTCGGAGTTTGGCTGCTCCTACGGACACATCTGCCTTAAACTACATTTTAGAGTTTTTTTATAAAAATTTTATAGGGAACTTTTTCTGAGCCCTATGTCTCTCAGGATGATACTGTCTAGGCGATGCCGCAGTTTCTCCTTATTGTCCCAAGCCTCTATGGAGTCGCATGTAGTGCCCTTCGATTCCTCTTAGTCTCCTGTAGGAGTGTATTTGCATACAGAATTACAGCTCTGATATCCTCTGCAGTATCTGCGGCTGGTCTGTTTCTCCTTGTTTTCAGGAAGAATGCAAGAGGACATTTAATGTTTCAGATAATAGGTTTTCTGCTCCACATGCTGCTACACAGGTTCACCTTCTAAGCTGAGGGGGATTGCCGGTAGTTTCTGAAGGCAAATTCTCAGATTTGGACAGTTTAATTACTTCATCTGATACTGAAGTAGTATCCTTCAGATGTATGCGTCAACACCTCTTATAAAGTTATAGGAGGTTTTAGCTACTTGGACGATACGGACCCACCTGTCGTCAACCTTTGAAGGATTGTAAACTTTATCAGTTCTATTTCCTTCCCTGAGGAAGTGTTCTTGATGTGCTATGGGAAATTTCTCAGAATAGGAGAAGTAGGGGATATCCTTTCCCTGTTTTCCATCCTTTAAAGGAATCTCCTGTCGCTGTCTCCTTTATAATGCACAATGTCTTTAGTAGGACTTCCTACTTTAGCTATGAGAACTTTGATCCATGTTGAGTTAGCTAGCTCTTTTTGGATCTATGGTTAAGAAGCTGGAACAATGCCTTGTCTCTTAGACTGACTGTACCAGCCGCTGTTTTTTTTTACCAAAATCTTGGTGGGCAGGGAGCCTACCTGTGGCCTTGGGGTACAGCTTAGACTTTATAGTAATGCAGTTGCAGAGTTAATATTTTAGGTTTCCTCTAATCTACGCTTCTGGCGTTTTCTTTTAGCATATTCGACCATAATTTTCCCCTGTCCTTGGTGGGAAAGATGAGATGCTCTGTTGTGGCTTAGTGGCTAGCTCACTGGGATTACAAGCAGAAGGTCCAGGGTTCAAATCCACCTTCGAGTGCTGGTTGTAAGACTTTCCCTGAATAGGTTAAGGACCTATTGGGGAGTGCTAATTCCACTTCCAGTATGGGAACAGGTTCTAGATTTTTACATAGTATCTTTTCTCCTTGGTCATGAGGGCCTGTTCAGAACAAACTTAGAATTTATAGTTTCTTTGAACGGAATCCTCTCAAGTTTCTGAAAAGGATTTTGGGTCTAAGGATGTTTTTTCAGGACAATATATGGTTCAGGTGTCTTCTGTCCTTGAACAATCGCTATTCAGAGTTTCCCATGGATGGGATTGAATCTGTGATAGAATCCCCCTATTTCATCTACAAGGGTGATGAATGGACCATTGTTTTATTACTGCAGCAGGTCTATGTGGCTTAGTGGTTAGCTTGTCTGTCTAGCAAGCTGAAGACCTTGAGTTTGAATCAAGCTGCGGCTACTTGCTTTTAACCCACTTCCGTCAGATCTTCGAAAGCTTAAGTTGGCCAGGTCTGGTCATTACGTGGATGGGAGACCACCTGCGTTCGTCGGAGGATGAGGTCTCATAGTGGTCAAATTTTTAAGGAATTTTTCCTTTTCCTCTCTCTGCATTCCTATGTCCAGCCAATAGCAAGCTCCTTTGCTGAAGTGGGATTATTTTCCCTTGGTTGTTTCCAAATAGGAACATCTCTCGGATCTATCTCAGAGAATGGATTTTGTTTTGTTCGACTATAGTCTCCTTCCTGTAGTGGTTTTTCATGATTTTCTGTCTCAGGGCGTGTGCTTCAGGAAGACATCCCTAGGTAAGGTGACCATGGGCATCAACCTGCTGTCTGATAAGCAGCCTGGGTTTAGTTAAGAGTCTGCTCTTCCCTTTAACATCGGGGAGTGGAGAGCGAGATTTCAAGCCTCTGATGGCTGGGTGTAGTTCCAGTCGGACAATATCATATCAATGGTTATCTCAACCATTAGGAAGGAACTTGTTGTTCTTTTAACATGCTGGAGGCGGGGCTGGTTTGGTGGGCGGATGCGTACTCTGGCTTTCTGTCATCCTCTTGCCAGGGGGAGGACATTCTGTCTGTCGTCCTCTTGTCAGGGGACATTAAGCCTGATGAAACAGCCACTGGTTGGCTGAGAAACACGTTGCTAACTATTTTAATTTTTTAAATAAAGTTATCACTTACCACTTGCTGCCTGTTTATTTATTATCTACACTCCTGATTCGCCTTTGGACGACAGAGTTCCTGAATTGCTGGAGAATAAGTCTACTGGGTGACCATATTGATCCCAGCTTGCCTCTGCAGCACCAAGGGACGTACCCCACCAAATGTGAGTGAATATCATACACTCTTATCTACTGTGTATTTACAGTACTAGGCCATATAGGCACCTTTTTGTGCTTTATATTGTCCTCTACAGATCACAGCTCTTTGTCCGGAGGCCAGTCTTCTGGGTGACTGTCTTTGATCCCAGACTGCTCTTTCTACACCATTAGGGGTGTTACATTACATGTGAGTGAAATCATTATCTATACTTATTGATTATATCCTGCAATATTGGGCCATGTGGTGCTTCTGTCCTTCTCTATTCACTACAGATCACTGATCCTGGATCGCGGCCTTGATCCTCTACAGCTGCCTTTTGTACCTATTCCACTCACCCACTTCAATATTACCCATAAGCTACTTATGGACATTTTTGTACTTTTATTTTCATCGTATGTTGGTAGTACATATTTGCTCACTGAGTCTACTTTATGATATATTATTGTTAACTCATTTAAAAACATCTGTCAATATTGTATGTCTATTAATACGGTGTTATTTATCATTACTGTCACTGATTCTAACCCATTTATTTCCATTTATTTAGTTTGATTTTCGATTGTATTTATTATTCTATATAACAAGGGCGCCCCCTATCTGTATTTTATATGGTAAAATAACAATGAGTTCCTTCCTAATGGTTGAGATAAACCATTGATATGATATTGTACGACTGGAACTACACCAACAACTCTGAGGCCTTGCCATCAGAGGCTTGAAATCTCGCTCTCCACTTCCCGGAAGCGTGTAGGAGAGACACGCGTAGTATACAACCAGTTCCTCAGGAATTGGAATTATGATCAGTCAGATGTTTCATCTCAGTAGTGTTTTCCAATCCAGGGGTGTTCTCTAGGTAGACCCTTTGATTGGGGAAGCTCTGGAATTGGCTCATTTTGATTGTCAGAGTTCCTAGTTCGGTTCATGGTCAAGTGATACGTTGACCGCCCTGTTAGATGCCCTGGTGTTTTCTTTTATTCTCCTTTCACGAATACTGAAAATGCAGTCTCTCCTCTTTAGAGTCTGCCTCTGAGGAAGGACTTTCTGATCCAGAATCCTTCCTTCATCTTAATTTCGTTGCTGCAGCTTGGAGATTAGACATTTAGTTTTGCCTTAACGCAGTTTTTTTTTTCTTCGTTGGTCATTTAGATCATGACTCAGAAGAGATTTCCATAGGTTATGGCGTACATATCTATTTGTGGAAAATCCAAGTTCCTTTTGAGGTATAGTCTGGATCCTAGAAATTTTATCCTTCTACAAGAAGGTCTGGAGAAGGGTTTGTTAGTCAATTTCCATGAAGGGTTTGATTTTCTTCAAACCAGTTGTGGTAACCTGATGGTCATCTTAACTGTCTAGCCAGAGGATAGCCACAGTTTGAAGCCAGCTACAGCTACTTGCACCTTCTTTTGTTTTCGCAAGCCTATCTTTAATTTTGCTAAGCGTCTGGCGAACGTGCCAGGTGTGAAATCTCTTGTCCGACCCTGGTTAGTATCAGGTCTGTGTTAAGTCTGTTGTTCCACCTTGGAGTCTTAACTTTGTTCTTAAGATTTTACAACGGGCTCTGTTTGAGCCTATGCATTCCATTCATATTAAGTTATTTCTGGGAATTCTTTCTGCTCGAAGAGTCTCTGAACTCTCGGTTCTGCTGTGTGATTCTCCTTATCTTATATTCAACAGATAACACAGTTCCCTGTACCAAGTTTGGTTTTCTTCCTAAGGTTGTTTCAGACAGGTATATTATCTGGAATTTGTTGTTCCATCTCTATGTCCTAATCCTCCTTCTCATACGGAATATTTATTTCACGACTGGGACATTGAAGCTTGCAAAACAACTTAAGAGCACGCACAAAGGCCTTTTCGTCAGTCTTCCGCTTTGTTTTTCCAGACTAGAACTGGCTGTGGCTCAACACACAAGTAAACAGAGTAGTAAGCACAGAATGCTTCTCAGACCTTTAATTTAAATGTGAGGGTTAGTAGGCTTCTGCCACTTCTCCTTTCTCTGGTTGAGAAGTATTATTCGTTTGGCCTATGAGATTGCTGGATAGCAGCCTCCTGAGAGAATCACAGCTCAATCCACGAAAGCTGTTTCTTCTTCATTTCAAAAATAAAGCTTCTGTGGATCAGGATTGCACGGCTGCAACTTAGTCATTTTTGCATACTTTTTCCAAATTCTATCAATTTTGTTTCTTTTACGTCGGCTGAGGCTTCTTTTGGGAGAAAGGTTGTTCAAGCTGTGGTGCCTTCTGTTTAGGTTGCCTGTCTTGCCCCTCCCTTATTATCTGTGTACTCTAGCTTGGGTATTGATTCCCAACAGTAATTGATGATGATTCGTGGAGTCACCGTGTCATTAGAAAGAAAACAAAATTTATGCTTACCTGATAAATGTATTTATTTCTTGACACAGTGAGTCCATGGCCCGCCCTGTTATTGAGACAGTTTTTTGTTATATAAACCTCAGGCACCTCTGTACCTTGTGTTGTTTCCTTTCTCTCCTTTTCCTTCGGTCGAATGACTGGGGGTTGTGGGAAGGGAAGTGATACTTAACAGCTTTGCTGTGGTGCTCTTTGCCTCCTCCTGCTGGCCAGCAGTGATATTCCCAACAGTAATTGATGATGATCCGTGCACTCACCGTGTCAAGAAATAAATACATTTATCAGGTAAGCATAAATGTGTTTTTTTTTTTTTTTTTTGTACCATGCATTTTTGGAGCTGAATGTATATTTGTTGTTGTACATTCTTAAAACCTCAATAAAACCATTTAAATAAAATTAAAAAAGCACCTTCGGTGAACAAAGTCTACAGTTGCAGACATGTTTTGAGCTTAGCAAGTTCTTGTTCACGGAGTGTAAAGGTGTTTGGCAATATAAGTTTACAAGTATCTTTTTTTGATGGCTCTGGGAATATACAGCAGTGTCACTATCTTGTACATGAAAAAATAAAAATTTCTTCTTAAATGGAGAGAGTCCACAGCTGCATTTATTACTTTTGGGAATTAAGAACCTGGCCAGGAGGAGGCAGAGACACCCTAGCCAAAGGCTTAAATTCTCCTCCAACTTCCCTCATCCCCCAGTCATTCTTTACCTTTCGTCCCAGGAGTTTGGCAGAGAAGTGTCAGAAGTTTGTTTTTTGTCTCTTATGGAGGGTTGTACTCTTAGACATGGGACGGGAGTTTTAAGTAATCCTGTCAGTGTCTCAGTGAGGGCCTGGATGAAAGGGCCTGGATGAGTCCGGAGATGCAGGAAGAGTCTCTGGTTAGTATCAGGTCTGTGTTAAGTCTGTTGTTCCACCTTGGAGTCTTAACTTTGTTCTTAAGATTTTACAACGGGCTCTGTTTGAGCCTATGCATTCCATTCATATTAAGTTATTTCTGGGAATTCTTTCTGCTCGAAGAGTCTCTGAACTCTCGGTTCTGCTGTGTGATTCTCCTTATCTTATATGCAACAGATAACACAGTTCCCTGTACCAAGTTTGGTTTTCTTCCTAAGGTTGTTTCAGACAGGTATATTATCTGGAATTTGTTGTTCCATCTCTATGTCCTAATCCTCCTTCTCATACGGAATATTTATTTCACGACTGGGACATTGTGCGTGCTCTTAAGTTGTTTTGCAAGCTTCAAAGGCCTTTTCGTCAGTCTTCCGCTTTGTTTTTCCAGACTAGAACTGGCTGTGGCTCAACACACAAGTAAACAGATTAGTAAGCACAGAATGCTTCTCAGACCTTTAATTTAAATGTGAGGGTTAGTAGGCTTCTGCCACTTCTCCTTTCTCTGGTTGAGAAGTATTATTCGTTTGGCCTATGAGATTGCTGGATAGCAGCCTCCTGAGAGAATCACAGCTCAATCCACGAAAGCTGTTTCTTCTTCATTTCAAAAATAAAGCTTCTGTGGATCAGGATTGCACGGCTGCAACTTAGTCATTTTTGCATACTTTTTCCAAATTCTATCAATTTTGTTTCTTTTACGTCGGCTGAGGCTTCTTTTGGGAGAAAGGTTGTTCAAGCTGTGGTGCCTTCTGTTTAGGTTGCCTGTCTTGCCCCTCCCTTATTATCTGTGTACTCTAGCTTGGGTATTGATTCCCAACAGTAATTGATGATGATTCGTGGAGTCACCGTGTCATTAGAAAGAAAACAAAATTTATGCTTACCTGATAAATGTATTTATTTCTTGACACAGTGAGTCCATGGCCCGCCCTGTTATTGAGACAGTTTTCTTCTGTTAAGTGTGATCAGTCCACGGGTCATCATTACTTCTGGGATATTAACTCCTCCCCAACAGGAAGTGCAAGAGGATTCACCCAGCAGAGCTGCATATAGCTCCTCCCCTCTACGTCACTCCCAGTCATTCTCTTGCACCCAACGACTAGATAGGAGGTGTGAGAGGGCTATGGTGATTATACTTAGTTTTATATCTTCAATCAAAAGTTTGTTATTTTAAAATAGCACCGGAGTGTGTTATTATCTCTCTGGCAGAGTTTGAAGAAGAATCTACCAGAGTTTTTGTTATGATTTTAGCCGGAGTAGTTAAGATCATATTGCTGTTTCTCGGCCATCTGAGGAGAGGTAAACTTCAGATCAGGGGACAGCGGGCAGATGAATCTGCATAGAGGTATGTAGCAGTTTTTATTTTCTGACAATGGAATTGATGAGAAAATCCTGCCATACCGATATAATGTCATGTATGTATACTTTACACTTCAGTATTCTGGGGAATGGTACTTCACTAGAATTACACTGTAAGAAGTACATTAAGCTGTTTAATAACTAGAAATTATGTTTAACGTTTTTGCTGGAATGTAAAATCGTTTTCATTTGCTGAGGTACTGAGTGAATAAATGTTTGGGCACCATTTTTCCACTTGGCAGTTGCTTAATCTTTTTCTGACAGTTTCTGTTCTCTCTCACTGCTGTGTGTGAGGGGGAAGGGCCGTTTTTTGGCGCCTTTTCTATGCTTCAGTTATTTCAGTCAGCAGCTCATTGTATTTCCTGCATGATCCGGTTCATCTCTACAGAACTCAGGGGTCTTCAAACTTATTTTGAGGGAGGTAATTTCTCTCAGCAGAGCTGTGAGAATTATAGTTGACTATGATAAAAAACGTTTATTCTGTAATTGTTTCCTGCTTTCAGAATTTGTTATCTTTGCTATTGGGATTAAACCTTTGCTAAAGTTGTGTTGTTTACAAGGATTGAGGCTATAACTGTTTCAATTTATTAATTTTCAACTGTCATAGATTTTCTGTGCTTCTTAAAGGCACAGTACGTTTTTAATATTATTCTAATTGAATTGTATTCTAAGTTGCAAGTTTATTTGCTAGTGTGTTAAACATGTCTGATTCAGAGGAAGATACCTGTGTCATTTGTTGCAATGCCAAAGTGGAGCCCAATAGAAATGTATGTACTAACTGTATTGATGCTACTTTAAATAAAAGTCAATCTGTACAAATTGAACAAATTTCACCAAACAACGAGGGGAGAGTTATGCCGACTAACTCGCCTCACGTGCCAGTACCTGCATCTCCCGCTCGGGAGGTGCGTGATATTGTAGCGCCGAGTACATCTGGCCGGCCATTACAAATCACATTACAGGATATGGCTTCTGTTATGACTGAAGTTTTGGCTAAATTACCAGAACTAAGAGGTAAGCGTGATCACTCTGGGGTGAGAACAGAGTGCGCTGATAATATTAGGGCCATGTCAGATACTGCGTCACAGGTTGCAGAACATGAGGACGGAGAACTTCATTCTGTGGGTGACGGTTCTGATCCAAACAGACTGGATTCAGATATTTCAAATTTTAAATTTAAACTGGAAAACCTCCGTGTATTACTAGGGGAGGTGTTAGCGGCTCTGAATGATTGTAACACAGTTGCAATACCAGAGAAAATGTGTAGGTTGGATAAATATTTTGCGGTACCGACGAGTACTGAGGTTTTTCCTATACCTAAGAGAATTACTGAAATTGTTTCTAAGGAGTGGGATAGACCCGGTGTGCCGTTCTCACCCCCTCCGATATTTAGAAAAATGTTTCCAATAGACGCCACCACACGGGACTTATGGCAAGCGGTCCCTAAGGTAGAGGGAGCAGTTTCTACTTTAGCTAAGCGTACCACTATCCCGGTGGAGGATAGCTGTGCTTTTTCAGATCCAATGGATAAAAAATTAGAGGGTTACCTTAAGAAAATGTTTGTTCAACAAGGTTTTATATTGCAACCCCTTGCATGCATTGCGCCGATCACGGCTGCAGCGGCGTTCTGGATTGAGTCTCTGGAAGAGAACATTAGTTCAGCTACTCTGGACGACATTACGGACAGGCTTAGAGTCCTTAAACTAGCTAATTCATTCATTTCGGAGGCCGTAGTACATCTAACTAAACTTACGGCGAAGAATTCAGGATTCACCATTCAGGCACGCAGGGCGCTGTGGCTAAAATCCTGGTCAGCTGATGTTACTTCTAAGTCTAAATTGCTTAATATACCTTTCAAAGGGCAGACCTTATTCGGGCCCGGGTTGAAAGAGATTATCGCTGACATTACAGGAGGTAAAGGCCATGCCCTGCCTCAGGACAAAGCCAAAACTAAGACTAAACAGGAAGGAGCTGTTGCTCGCTACAGACAAGGCTGGAAACCTAACCAGTCCTGGAACAAGGGCAAGCAGACCAGGAAACCTACTGCTGCCCCTAAAACGGCATGAATTGAGGGTTCCCGATCCGGGATCGGATCTAGTGGGGGGCAGGCTTTCTCTCTTCGCCCAGGCTTGGGCAAGAGATGTCCAGGATCCCTGGGCGCTAGAAATAATATCTCAGGGATACCTTCTGGACTTCAAATACTCTCCTCCAAGAGAGAGATTTCATCTGTCAAGGTTGTCAACAATCCAGACAAAGAAAGAGGCGTTTCTACGCTGCGTACAAGAGCTCTTGTTAATGGGGGTAATCCACCCAGTTCCACGATCGGAACAGGGACAGGGGTTTTACTCAAATCTGTTTGTGGTTCCCAAAAAAGAGGGAACTTTCAGATCAATCCTGGACTTAAAGATCCTAAACAAGTTCCTAAGAGTTCCATCGTTCAAGATGGAGACTATTCGGACAATTTTACCTATGATCCAAGAGGGTCAGTACATGACCACTGTAGATTTAAAAGATGCTTACCTTCACATACCGATTCACAAAGATCATTACCGGTACCTAAGGTTTGCCTTCCTAGACAGGCATTACCAGTTTGTAGCTCTTCCATTCGGATTGGCTACAGCTCCAAGAATCTTCACAAAGGTTCTGGGTGCTCTTCTGGCGGTACTAAGACCGCGGGGAATCTCGGTAGCTCCATACCTAGACGACATTCTGATTCAAGCTTCAAGCTTTCAAACTGCCAAGTCTCATACAGAGTTAGTACTGGCATTTCTAAGGTCACATGGATGGAAGGTGAACGAAAAGAAAAGTTCACTCGTTCCACTCACAAGAGTTCCCTTCCTGGGGACTCTTATAGATTCTGTAAAAATGAAGATTTACCTGACAGAGGACAGGTTAACAAGACTTTAAAGTGCTTGCCGCACCCTTCATTCCATTCAACACCCGTTAGTGGCTCAATGCATGGAGGTAATCGGCTTAATGGTAGCGGCAATGGACATAGTACCCTTTGCACGCCTACACCTCAGACCACTGCAACTGTGCATGCTAAGTCAGTGGAATGGGGATTACTCAGACTTATCCCCTTCTCTGAATCTGGATCAAGAGACCAGAAATTCTCTTCTTTGGTGACTTTCTCGGCCACATCTGTCCAGGGGGATGCCATTCAGCAGACCAGACTGGACAATTGTAACAACAGACGCCAGCCTTCTAGGTTGGGGTGCCGTCTGGAATTCTCTGAAGGCTCAGGGACAATGGAGTCAGGAGGAGAGTCTCCTGCCAATAAACATTCTGGAATTGAGAGCAGTTCTCAATGCCCTCCTGGCTTGGCCCCAGTTGACAACGCGGAGTTTCATCAGGTTTCAGTCGGACAACATCACGACTGTAGCTTACATCAACCATCAGGGAGGGACACGAAGCTCCCTAGCTATGATGGAAGTATCAAAGATAATTCGCTGGGCAGAGTCTCACTCTTGCCACCTGTCAGCAATCCACATCCCGGGAGTGGAGAACTGGGAGGTGGATTTCTTAAGTCGTCAGACTTTTCATCCGGGGGAGTGGGAACTTCATCCGGAGGTCTTTGCCCAAATACTTCGACGTTGGGGCAAACCAGAGATAGATCTCATGGCGTCTCGACAGAACGCCAAGCTTCCTCGTTATGGGTCCAGATCCAGGGATCCAGAAGCAGTCCTGATAGATGCCCTGACAGCACCTTGGGATTTCAGGATGGCTTACGTGTTTCCACCCTTCCCGATGCTTCCTCGATTGATTGCCAGAATCAAACAAGAGAGAGCATCAGTGATTCTAATAGCACCGGTGTGGCCACGCAGGACTTGGTATGCAGATCTGGTGGACATGTCATCCTGTCCACCTTGGTCTCTACCTCTGAAACAGGACCTTCTGATACAGGGTCCCTTCAAACATCAAAGTCTAACTTCTCTGAAGCTGACTGCTTGGAAATTGAACGCTTGATTTTATCAAGACGTGGGTTTTCTGAGTCAGTTATTGATACCTTAATACAGGCTAGGAAACCTGTTACCAGAAAGATTTACCATAAGATATGGCGTAAATACCTATATTGGTGTGAATCCAAAGGTTACTCTTGGAGTAAGGTTAGGATTCCTAGGATATTGTCTTTTCTACAAGAAGGTTTAGAAAAGGGTTTATCCGCTAGTTCATTAAAGGGACAGATCTCAGCTCTGTCCATTCTGTTACACAAACGTCTGTCAGAAGTTCCTGACGTCCAGGCTTTTCGTCAGGCTTTGGCCAGGATTAAGCCTGTGTTTAAAACGGTTGCTCCACCATGGAGTTTAAACCTTGTTCTTAATGTTTTACAGGGCGTTCCGTTTGAACCCCTTCATTCCATTGATATAAAGTTGTTATCTTGGAAAGTTCTATTTTTAATGGCTATTTCCTCGGCTCGAAGAGTCTCTGAGTTATCAGCCTTACATTGTGATTCTCCTTATTTGATTTTTCATTCGGATAAGGTAGTTCTGCGTACTAAACCTGGATTCTTACCTAAGGTAGTTACTAACAGGAATATCAATCAAGAGATTGTTGTTCCTTCTTTATGCCCAAATCCTTCTTCGAAGAAGGAACGTCTACTGCACAACCTGGATGTAGTCCGTGCTCTAAAGTTTTACTTACAGGCAACTAAGGAATTTCGACAAACGTCTTCTCTGTTTGTCGTTTACTCTGGGCAGAGGAGAGGTCAAAAAGCTTCTGCTACCTCTCTCTCTTTTTGGCTTCGTAGCATAATTCGTTTAGCTTATGAGACTGCTGGACAGCAGCCTCCTGAAAGGATTAATCTCATTCCACTAGAGCTGTGGCTTCTACTTGGGCCTTTAAGAATGAGGCCTCTGTTGAACAGATTTGCAAGGCTGCAACTTGGTCTTCGCTTCATACTTTTTCCAAATTTTACAAATTTGACACTTTTGCTTCATCGGAGGCTATTTTTGGGAGAAAGGTTCTTCAGGCAGTGGTTCCTTCTGTATAAAGAGCCTGCCTATCCCTCCCGTCATCCGTGTACTTTTGCTTTGGTATTGGTATCCCAGAAGTAATGATGACCCGTGGACTGATCACACTTAACAGAAGAAAACATAATTTATGCTTACCTGATAAATTCCTTTCTTCTGTAGTGTGATCAGTCCACGGCCCGCCCTGTTTTAAGGCAGGTAAATATTTTTTAATTTATACTCCAGTCACCACTTCACCCTTGGCTTTTCCTTTCTCGTTGGTCCTTGGTCGAATGACTGGGAGTGACGTAGAGGGGAGGAGCTATATGCAGCTCTGCTGGGTGAATCCTCTTGCACTTCCTGTTGGGGAGGAGTTAATATCCCAGAAGTAATGATGACCCGTGGACTGATCACACTACAGAAGAAAGGAATTTATCAGGTAAGCATAAATTATGTTTTTTGTTATATAAACCTCAGGCACCTCTGTACCTTGTGTTGTTTCCTTTCTCTCCTTTTCCTTCGGTCGAATGACTGGGGGTTGTGGGAAGGGAAGTGATACTTAACAGCTTTGCTGTGGTGCTCTTTGCCTCCTCCTGCTGGCCAGCAGTGATATTCCCAACAGTAATTGATGATGATCCGTGCACTCACCGTGTCAAGAAATAAATACATTTATCAGGTAAGCATAAATGTCTTTTTTTTTTTTTTGTACCATGCATTTTTGGAGCTGAATGTATATTTGTTGTTGTACATTCTTAAAACCTCAATAAAACCATTTAAATAAAATTAAAAAAGCACCTTCGGTGAACAAAGTCTACAGTTGCAGACATGTTTTGAGCTTAGCAAGTTCTTGTTCACGGAGTGTAAAGGTGTTTGGCAATATAAGTTTACAAGTATCTTTTTTTGATGGCTCTGGGAATATACAGCAGTGTCACTATCTTGTACATGAAAAAATAAAAATTTCTTCTTAAATGGAGAGAGTCCACAGCTGCATTTATTACTTTTGGGAATTAAGAACCTGGCCAGGAGGAGGCAGAGACACCCTAGCCAAAGGCTTAAATTCTCCTCCAACTTCCCTCATCCCCCAGTCATTCTTTACCTTTCGTCCCAGGAGTTTGGCAGAGAAGTGTCAGAAGTTTGTTTTTTGTCTCTTATGGAGGGTAGTACTCTTAGACATGGGACGGGAGTTTTAAGTAATCCTGTCAGTGTCTCAGTGAGGGCCTGGATGAAAGGGCCTGGATGAGTCCGGAGATGCAGGAAGAGTCTCTGGTTAGTATCAGGTCTGTGTTAAGTCTGTTGTTCCACCTTGGAGTCTTAACTTTGTTCTTAAGATTTTACAACGGGCTCTGTTTGAGCCTATGCATTCCATTCATATTAAGTTATTTCTGGGAATTCTTTCTGCTCGAAGAGTCTCTGAACTCTCGGTTCTGCTGTGTGATTCTCCTTATCTTATATGCAACAGATAACACAGTTCCCTGTACCAAGTTTGGTTTTCTTCCTAAGGTTGTTTCAGACAGGTATATTATCTGGAATTTGTTGTTCCATCTCTATGTCCTAATCCTCCTCCTCATACGGAATATTTATTTCACGACTGGGACATTGTGCGTGCTCTTAAGTTGTTTTGCAAGCTTCAAAGGCCTTTTCGTCAGTCTTCCGCTTTGTTTTTCCAGACTAGAACTGGCTGTGGCTCAACACACAAGTAAACAGATTAGTAAGCACAGAATGCTTCTCAGACCTTTAATTTAAATGTGAGGGTTAGTAGGCTTCTGCCACTTCTCCTTTCTCTGGTTGAGAAGTATTATTCGTTTGGCCTATGAGATTGCTGGATAGCAGCCTCCTGAGAGAATCACAGCTCAATCCACGAAAGCTGTTTCTTCTTCATTTAAAAAATAAAGCTTCTGTGGATCAGGATTGCACGGCTGCAACTTAGTCATTTTTGCATACTTTTTCCAAATTCTATCAATTTTGTTTCTTTTACGTCGGCTGAGGCTTCTTTTGGGAGAAAGGTTGTTCAAGCTGTGGTGCCTTCTGTTTAGGTTGCCTGTCTTGCCCCTCCCTTATTATCTGTGTACTCTAGCTTGGGTATTGATTCCCAACAGTAATTGATGATGATTCGTGGAGTCACCGTGTCATTAGAAAGAAAACAAAATTTATGCTTACCTGATAAATGTATTTATTTCTTGACACAGTGAGTCCATGGCCCGCCCTGTTATTGAGACAGTTTTTTGTTATATAAACCTCAGGCACCTCTGTACCTTGTGTTGTTTCCTTTCTCTCCTTTTCCTTCGGTCGAATGACTGGGGGTTGTGGGAAGGGAAGTGATACTTAAAGGGACACTGTACCCAAAAAAATTCTTCCATGATTCAGATTGAGCATGAAATTTTAAGCAACTTTCTAATTTACTCCTATTATCAAATTTTGTTCATTCTCTTGGTATCTTTATTTGAAATGCAAGAATGTAAGTTTAGATGCCGGCCCATTTTTGGTGAACAACCTGGGTTGTCCTTGCTGATTGGTGGATATATTCATCCACCAATAAAAAAGTGCTGTCCAGAGTACTGAAACCAAAAAGAATCTTAGATGCCTTCTTTTTCAAATAATGATAGCAAGAGAACGAAGAAAAAATGATAATAGGAGTAAATTAGAAAGTTGCTTAAAATTGCATGCTCTTTCTGAATTACAAAAGAAAAAATTTGGGTTCAGTGTCCCTTTAACAGCTTTGCTGTGGTGCTCTTTGCCTCCTCCTGCTGGCCAGCAGTGATATTCCCAACAGTAATTGATGATGATCCGTGCACTCACCGTGTCAAGAAATAAATACATTTATCAGGTAAGCATAAATGTCTTTTTTTTTTTTTTTGTACCATGCATTTTTGGAGCTGAATGTATATTTGTTGTTGTACATTTTTAAAACCTCAATAAAACCATTTAAATAAAATTAAAAAAGCACCTTCAGTGAACAAAGTCTACAGTTGCAGACATGTTTTGAGCTTAGCAAGTTCTTGTTCACGGAGTGTAAAGGTGTTTGGCAATATAAGTTTACAAGTATCTTTTTTTGATGGCTCTGGGAATATACAGCAGTGTCACTATCTTGTACATGAAAAAATAAAAATTTCTTCTTAAATGGAGAGAGTCCACAGCTGCATTTATTACTTTTGGGAATTAAGAACCTGGCCAGGAGGAGGCAGAGACACCCTAGCCAAAGGCTTAAATTCTCCTCCAACTTCCCTCATCCCCCAGTCATTCTTTACCTTTCGTCCCAGGAGTTTGGCAGAGAAGTGTCAGAAGTTTGTTTTTTGTCTCTTATGGAGGGTAGTACTCTTAGACATGGGACGGGAGTTTTAAGTAATCCTGTCAGTGTCTCAGTGAGGGCCTGGATGAAAGGGCCTGGATGAGTCCGGAGATGCAGGAAGAGTCTTTCTGCAAAACCATCCCGACTCATTTTAACAGCTCCAAAAGCGATCAGCGTTGCCGAACTTCGCTTCGCTGCCTGCTTTCTTCTCTCAAGTCCATGGCTGAGGCGATGCTACTATCTGTCACACTTGAAGGGCCGTGTTCCTGTTCCTGTTTCCACGGCATAGATTCCGGTAAGATCGTTTCATTTTACTTCTTCATGAATGTGCTGTCATACAAATGTTTCCGGTGAGGTGCCCACCTTGTGGGATTTACTAGACTATAGGCTCTTAGTGGGATTCCTTTTGTATCTTGGAATTAAGGGTTATTATCTCCTGAGGGGGATTATTGAACAAGGGGGGGGGGGGGGTGTTTAATCATGTTTATGTAATTCAATCTGTTTATCTGTAGTGTTAACTTAGCTCGTGGCTTGGAACATAAAGGCCTTTGGAAGTGATGCAACCTTATGGTTTGGCACACTTTTTTGGACTGTACGGTTCACCTTGTGACTGGGCGTTATTACGTTCTGGTCTTCCATTTCCGCATTCCTGACCGTGTGGCGACAGAGAAATTCTGGTCAGCAGGGATCTGGTTCATAGGAGGTGATGAGTGCCCCAGCCATTGTGGGTGTCAAGTGCAATTTAGATTTTGTTTTTCTTATAGTCCATATTTGCATATTCTCTATCCAGTTATGGAGGATTCTGATGCTGAGACTGTTCAAACTTCAAATTCAGTGTCCTGTAAAGAATCTGGTTTGGCCTTATTTACACATGTCAATCAGTTATGTTCGGTATGGCTCTGGGAATCAAGGGACTGCTGAGCCATCCGCCTCTGGGGGCCCTGTCCTCTGAGAGGCGAGTTCCCTACTGCTCCCTCCTACTACACATGCGGATAACCCAGATTATGTTTATCCCTCCTTGCAGGGCGGCATGTTCCCCCCGGAGGTTGCAGCACATTTTCGCTTCCACATATTTTTGGCATTTATTCGTCTGCAGAGTCCAGATGTTTATTTGCGATTGTGCTCATGCCCTATTGTCCCGGGTCTCCCGGCCTTGGGAGGGCCTGTACAGTTCCTTGCGGGTGTAGCTATCCCTGAGTGTTGTGTCTTTCGTTACAGAATAGCGCACCTTCTCGTATTACTCAGACATGTTATTCAGTTATTAGACGACCCTATCCTTAACGGATACGGGAATCCAAAGTCTTCTAACTCAAATTGCTCACCTCATTAGACATGAGGGGATGAAGTAATCTCCTGATTGTCTGTTATTGAGATCCTTCCACTTTTGTTTTAAGATCAAGGTTCCGTTTGGCTGGTCCTGCGGGTAGGCCTGTTTCTTCTTGGGTGTTAACCTACAGGTTGCCTTATATTTTCTTTTATCCGATTAGGATGTCTTTTATTTTTGTTTATATGTTTCCTTCAGGGAAACTTCTGGGATCGATACTCACTGTACTTCTGCGGAAGTTTGTTAAGGGACATGTTAGTCCTATGTTTGTTTATTATTCCTTCTTCCCCTCTGAGGGAGTATTTATGAAAGGAATTTGACACCTGTTCTCCAGTTCAATTGTCAAACAGAGTGTTCTGATTGGTGTGCTGTCCCTTTAAGTACTACAGCTGATCTTACTTGTATTCAGCTTCTATGATTAAGCGCAAGTGTGCGCGAAACATGTAAGTCTGCTGTTTCCCTCCTTGGTTTGTTGTCTTATTCATATACATTTTTGCTCTTTGTCTACCATATATATTTTTATTGGAATAAACATTTCTGTCTCAGTAGCTCAGTAGCCGCCTGTTTTTACTCCTTTGAGGATTTATGAAACTTGACATTTAGGTCCCTGGCGGCAGGCTGGTCCTGTTTGGGTTTTTCTGTCTCGTGGATATTCAGACACGTGGCACCATTTCTGCTTGGCTTGTCCGGTCGAGACGCCGAGTGTTTCTTGTTTTTGTTTCAACAAGTTCAGCTAAGCATTCTAGAGGACCTGTGGGCCAGTGAGGCAGTAAGGATTGTTTCAGTCCTTATTAGCCCTCATTTTGGTTGACTGGGTCAGTGGAGTTCATCTGCGTCTCTCTCTCTCTTGCGTCTGATATTATCGGGACCTATAGTTTTCCTCCCCTATGCTTTGGAGGGTTGGAGGGCTTAGCACCCTCTTGCCGCCGATTTTAGCGGTTTGGCCTTCTGAGGCTCTGGGATTGTCCTTTTTTGGACTTGGTCCTTCAGCAGCTAGTAGCCTGATGGGTAGCTTAGCTGCCTAGCTGCGAAAGGTTTGCAAACTGTAACCAGCTGCGACTATTTGCACATTGACTGTGTAATATCAAGCTGTTTTCATGAGACCTTTTTGGTTCCTCTCATTGGTTTCTCATTGTGGGATAGATCTTCTTTTAGGGACCTGCTTTTCCCTCCGGGAGATGGTTGTTCCCTTTTAGGGATTCTGGGCATGGTCTCCTTTGGGCTCTGCTTAGGGTTCTTCCCTGGAGCTGGCGATGCTTTGCATCCTTTTCTCTCTGTGATCCTCTGATTGTATGTAGGTGATGTGGAGACCAGCCTTTGCTAGAGTGTTTTTGGCCTCAAGGTATCCACTTGATTGTGGTCCTGTGGCTGTTTGAGCGTCTTTGAGCTCTAGTGTTGTTGTACAACTTTTAACGCCTTAGCTCTTTTGGAGCGTTGGACTTCGGCAAGGGGTGGTCTCTTCCTTGGGTTGGGACTTGCGAGTTATTCTCGTTATCCGGGTTGGTCTAGATATTACATTGATATCTCCCTGTGGGTCTGTTCTTTTTATATCAGATGAGGTGTTAAGTTCTCGGTTATTGTTTGTTTAAACAATTGGGGGCTTGGACCTATCTTCATCCGGTTGCTGAGGCTTCACTTAGCGTTTTCCCTTGTGGATCCCGTTGCAGGTTGTTACCGAACTTTTAGGCTCTAGGGCTGGTTCGGGATTCCCCAGTTCCAGGGAACTTGGGCTATGACCTTTACGCTGACTAATTGACCTGGTCATGTTTGGCCAGGTTTTCTGAGTGCCGATGCTCATTGGGCTTGACTTACGACTTTATGGTTGGTTTCTCTTGGTCAGCTTGCTTGCTTCTGGCCCCATTCTTTTTCTAGGGTGGGGGCTTATTCTCCTTTCTATGGAGGTGTTCCCTTTCTTAGGGCTTCTCCTGGATTCAGGAGGTCGGAGCTGAGAGTTAACTTTTCAGAGCGGAGTATTCTCTCTGGGTTGTTACGTTCCTTCTGGAGTCTTGCTGGCTCTGTGTCGAAGATTCCTTTGGGCCTACGGCCTTGTCTGTTCCTAAGGAGTCGGGTTGGCACTTGTTCTCTGTTGGGATGGCTGTGGCCATTCTTCCGCTTGTTTTTGAGCGGGTGTTGGGGTTCTTCTGTTCCCCTGTTTCAGACCTGCCGATGCTGGGAGTAGGTTCTGAGATGTGTTGTCATCTTCGGGATCTAGGTTGGCATAGTGGCTAGTTCCTTGGGCTTGCAAGCAGAAGGTCTAGGGTTCCCATCCAATCTACCTTTGAGTTCTGGTTGTAACCTCTCATTCTTGGGGGTGCAGTGGGCCTTGTTGAGGTTATGTGCTTCCCCCTTTTGGGAGACCTATGTGTAGGTCTGGCGGCTTAGATTGCCTAGAGTGTGCTCTCTTTCTGGGAGTTTTTTTTCTGCAATCTGTTCTCTTGCTGGCCGCTTTTCACTTCTCAGCAAGTATTCTTTCTGTGTCATCCTGTTGGCTACGTTTTTTGTGTAGGAATACTTCAGTATTCTACGTTCTGATGATGTGAGGACTCTGTCTTCAGTTGTATTTCGGTGCTTTGCACAATGTTGGGAGAAAAGTTTCTCTGTTACGATGCCCGGTCCTAAACCTCTGGTTTCTGCTTGGTCTGGGTGTAGCCTACCCTTGTTTGTGAAGTCCCATTTGGGTCTTTGTGAGCTGGGCTCGCTATTGTTTTTTTTCCTTCTATGAATTTTTGGCTCAGTTGAGTCCGATTTTGCGGTCTCTAGCTAGGCTTCTGGACTATCTGTGGTTGAGTGTCCTTGGGGGCTTTTTCCTTTTCAAAGTTTTCTCGGCTTTGGATAAAGCGGGGTTTTTGTTGGGTAGTGGTTTCAGCCTTGGTGCTTGCAGAATGGGCCGCCTATTGTTCCCTCCCATCTTGGCATTCAGTGTTCTCTGTGGCTTGGATATTTTCCCAAAAGTAATGAATGCAGCTGTGGACTCTTTACATTTAAGAAGAAAAATTTAATTTATGCTTATATATTTACAAACAGATTCACAGCGCTGAAATGGCAAATGGAATCTCACAGTAAGAGAGATTGAAATATATAGATCTACTAAATATCACCTAATCTTATTGTTAGAGGAGCCTTATGAAAAAATATGAGATAATAAATAATGAGAAATAAAAAATAAATAATAAAAGGAATAATAATCAACTTGTCCTCAGACAATATATAGACATAAGATAGTCACCACAAAGGTCCTGTTGAAAAAGAGTGTGAAAATGAAGTTCCAATTGATTATTGTCACACCGTATCCACTTGTTGGTGTTCTCTTGGTGCTGCTTGAATTGAAAAACGTGTTGCTAGCGTTTCTTCTAATTGATGATAATCTGTGAGGCAAAAACACAAGCACAACCCAGATTCAAGGTAGTAAAACCAATTTATTCCGCAAATAAAGTGCGCTTGTGCAAGACTTTCTCAAGAGATTTAAAATACGTTTTTTAAATCTCTTGAGAAAGTCTGTGCAGACAGCAGACGAAATGCAGAGAGTGAGTCAGAGGCATCAGGCACCCTGTTGATGAACTTTTCAATACAAGGCCCTCTTTGGATCCTGGTTAGTCACGGAAATTGAAACAAGCCGGGAATTCTGTTTGATGTGCCTGTTTTTATCTATTTTGTAAGTGCATACAAGCGCACTTTATTTGCAGAATAAATTGGTTTTACTACCTTGAATCCGGGTTGCGCTTGTGTTTTTGCCTCACAGATTAAATTATGCTTACCTGATCATTTTCTTTTCTTCTGATGGAAAGAGTTCACAGCTCCCCACCCGTATTTTTTATGTGGGGCGTCGTTATTTATTCTTCTGGCACCTTTCACCCTGATATTTCTTTATCTATTCCTTGTTCCTCGGCAGAATGACTGGGGGATGAGGTAATTGGGAGGAGTATTTAAGCCTTTGGCTGGGGTGTCTGCCTCATCCGGGTGGTCAGGTTCTTAATTCTCTAAAGTAATGAATGCAGCTGTGGACTCTTTCCATCAGAAGAAAAGAAAATTATCATGTAAGCATAATTTAAGTTTTACTTAACTTAAATTTCTTTCTTTCTTGACACGGTGTGTCCACGGATCATCATCAATTTCTGTTGGGATTATCACTCCTGGCCAGCAGGGAAAGAGCACCACAGCAAAGCTGATAAGTATCACCTCCCTACCCACAATCCCCCTAGTCATTCGACCAAAAGAAAGGAGAGAAAGGAAGTAACACAAGGTGCAGAGGTGCCTGAGGTTTATATGACAAAGAAAAACTGTCTGAAAAAAACGGGCGGACCATGGATTTACCGTGTCAAGAAATAAATAAATTTATCAGGTAAGCATAAATTTAGTTTTTTCTTATGACACGGTGAGTCCACAGATCATCATCAGTTACTGTTGGGAATCAATACCCAAGCTAGAGGACACAGATGATAAGGGAGGAACAAGACAGGTAACCTAAACAGAAGGCACCATTGCTTGAAGAACCTTTCTCCCAAAAGAAGCCTCAGCCGAGTCAAAAGTATCAAACTTATAGAATTTAGAAAAAGTATGCAAAGATGACCAAGTTGCAGCCTTGCAAATCTGTTCCACAGAAGCTTCATTCTTGAAAGCCCAGGAAGAAGAGACAGCCCTCGTGGAATGAGCTGTGATTTTGATAGCCGTAGCTTTCTGACCCTTGCGTTTCCCAGAAAAACAAACAAATAAGGCAGAGGACTGACGAAAGTCCTTAGTAGTCTGCAGATAGAATTTCAGAGCACAAACATCTAGGTTATGCAACAAACGTTCCTTATGAGAAGAAGGGTTAGGACACAAAGAAGGAGCAACTATTTCCTGATTAATATTCTTGAACGAAACAACTTTAGGCAAGAAACCCAACTTAGTACGCAAAACTGATTCCTTAAGTTTCTTTTTACGCCTTCCCTGCAGCATGGGGAAAGCAGACAATGCCTCAGATACCGCAGAGGATACCTGGGTAGCAATGTCCTGTAAAAAAAATCCTACCGGATTGTGAGAGGAAACGCAGGGCACTGCATGTGGAGACTGAAAGGGTTGGGATGCTTGAGGAGAAAGCTGCAGCATATCTGCTACAGGAGACATCTGAACAGCATTCTCCTGGGCTAATGGTGGCTCATGATCAAACATCCTATCTCTATAACTTAAAGTTCTCTCAATGCATGAGGAGCAAAAATGAACTGGGCACAACTGGCAAGCTACAACTTGTAAGGCCTCTTGATCCATCTTAACAATGATGATAAAGGAAAAATAAAATAAAATGTTTTTATTTCGAACAAAAATAAAAGTACTGTGTCTTTAAGTACAATTTAATATTGTTTAAATAACCTCAGGCAACCAAAAACACCTCGGCAGCTTTACTGAGGTGCCTACCTGTCCTGCAGCCTTTAGAAATAACTTCACTTCACAGATGAACTAATCCGGACCTACGAACATCAGCGCAATGAAAAGACACCGGAGCAGCCTACAACTGCGTCACAACTCCGCAGCCGGTCTCCAAACAGTCGCTTGAAAGCGCGCCAAAGGAGAGAGCCACCCTGTACAAGGACCCTCCCCTTTATGGTGGGAGAAAAGTCTCCTAACTGCCTGTAATGGCTTGCGCAAGTAAAGCAAAATTTGTCAAATACATAATATAGAATCCGTATGTAAAACGGAACTAGCTGAGCCACCAAAATAGCCTTGCTCCACACAGTTCACGCAACACTGCCAAATTAACCCCTTACATGAAGATTTTTAATAAAAACGTCCCATTATGTTAAAACAGCCCTTAGCTGCTAAAAGTGCCAAATTCTCCTTGAAAAGAAAAAATAAATGGCACTTACCTGAAGAAATGCTGTCCGGCAGCAGGACAGCTCACCTGGTTTGAGAGAGTGCAGGACCTCACATGGACCTGTGAAAACAGAAAGGTCCTGTGTAATCCTACTCAGGCTTTCTGGTTAGGGCAGCAACAACCTTGGGAAAACGCAGTGAGGTTTGTACCCCACAAGTTTCCAAGTGCTCAAAAGCCACCACTGCCCTACTGAAGAGACTGACGTGGACTAAGACTTGACCCCAGGAAAAATCAGAGTAAACCTACTCTGCTTTAAAAATAATAAAATCTTGATTGAAGAATTCTTATCAGACACCTAAAACTTCACCTCCTCCTTGCACTACAGGCAAAGAGAATGACTGGGGGATTGTGGGTAGGAAGGTGACTCTTATCAGCTTTGCCGTGGTGATCTTTGCCGCCTCCTTCTGGTCAGGAGTGATATTCCCAACAGGAATTGATGATGATCTGTGGACTCACCGTGTCATTAGAAAGAAATACTGCATTTATTATTATTTGTGTGTGCAAAGAACAGATATAGTAGTGTAGTGGAGGGTGAAACAATCCCAGTGTCCCACTTTTTTATTGTTTAAGCCCCTTTTATGCACCTGCCTTGATTTTAAGGAGAGATTATTAATTCAGGTGTTAATTTCGGCCTAATTAATTTCTTTTTAAAGACACGATGAGTCCACGGATTTTCATCCTTACTTGGGGAATTCACCTCCTGATCAGCAGGAGGAGGCAAAGAGCACCACAGCAGAGCTGCTATATATAGCTCCTCCCCTCCCTCCCGAGTCATTCTCTTTGCCTACGTTAGTGATAGGAAGAGGTAAAGTGAGGTGTTAGTATAGATTCTTCAATCAAGAGTTGCTTATTTTTAAAGTAGTGCCAGTGTGTGCTGCTTTGTCCTAGGGTGTAGCCGTAGTCAATATCAGTCTCTTCAGTAGAGCTTTTGGTGGTTTTAGAACAATAGGAACTGGTGGGAAATAATTCTCACTGCTCTTCCTATATATTGATGCTGCCCTAATGCAGATAGCCTAAACACATTTATCTCAGGCTTATCTTATTCCACAGGGCTATGGGAGGGAGAGGACCTCTTAAACCTGCTGGACTGTCCTGCTGTCGGACAGCATTTAAGGTAAGTGCTAACTTTGTATATTCTGGGGAGCAGACTCAGATTAAAGTGGGCACTTAGACTTAATTTTAATCTTTATTTGAAGTGTGCATAAGACGACTAATGCGCTTCTTATGTGGGGACATTAATCCCTCTTGTATGGAGGGTTCAGTTTTTGACAGCTATGTGTACAGGCACTTGGACTGGGAGAAAGCTTGTAGTATCGTATAAGATTTATCTGTGAAGGGCATTCTGAAAAGGGGATGTTTTGGTTCCTTTTCATTGTAAAGTCATTGGGAGAAGTTACGCCCATGATGGGCGGGGGCCTCATTTTCGCGCGCTGCTGTATGTTTACTGCGCAGTTTTAAGCCAACTGAGGTGGATGTTGTTTATGTAGCTCTACTACCGCATGTTTTTCTGAAAAATCAGACAGGCGGTTGTAGAGTTTGTGGGCTCCTGAGTGTCCGGATCATTCTTTTCATCTATTAAGAGGCAATCAAGTGTTCCGGTCAGGGAGCGAGTCTGGTGGCAGGTAGCACCTCAGCAGAGTTGCTGAGGT